>NW_006400162.1:215080-242247 GCF_000299155.1 Elephantulus edwardii
GCCAGCATTTGTTGCTTGCTGTTCTGTTAAAATTTTGCTATCCTGACTGGGGTGAGATGATATCTCATAGTTGTTTTGATTTGCATCTCTCTTAGAGCTACGGATTTTGAGCATTTCTTCATGTGCTTGTTGGCCATCTGAATGTCTTCTTTGACGTGTCTGTTCATATCCTGTGCCCATTTTTCAATTGGATTATTTACCTTTATCTTGCTGTGGTTCTCAAGTATTTTATAAATTCTAGATACAAGTCCCTTATCTGACATATCATTACCAAATACTTTTTCCCAGTCTGTGGCTTCCCTTTTTTACCATTTTGGAGAAGTTTTTGGATGTGCATAGGGATCTGATTCTCAGAAGGTCCCATTCATCTATTTTATCTTCTCCTGGTTGTAGATTTTTCAGGATACTTGGAAGACTCTTTATGTTGTGGATTAGGATCACTAAAGTTCTTCCAAGCTTTTCTTGAATGAAGTTTATAGTCCTTGGTTTTAGTCCTAGGACCATGATCTAGCTTGAGTTGGTTTTTGTATATGGAGTAAGGTGTGGATCTTGCTTGAGTCTCCTGCAGATATTTTTCCAATTTTGCCAACACCATTTGTTAAAAAGGTTGTCGTTTCCCCAGTTAATTGATTTAATCTCCTTGTAAAAAATCAGTTGACCATAGGTAGATGGGCTGATTTCCGGGTTCTCAATTCTATTCCATTGATCTATGGGTCTGTCATTGTACCAGTACCATGCTGTGTTATCATCAATTAGGTGAAGGGTTTCAGAGCAGACTAGGTTTTCACTTAACAAGTGAAACATTTTATGAAAAAAGTTTAAGATAAATGGGTTTTCCTTTCATTAGTTTATATATATTTTATTTTATAACATGACATCCAATCTTCACCATGTTAACTCATCCTATTTCCCCATGGCTTCCTTTGTATTCCCTCTTCTTTCCTTAATTTTCTGCCTTGTGAACTTAGCCAAATGCCGCCTATATTAGATCAGGTGCACACGATAATGAGGATGCCAGAGGCCATGCCCACAACCTGCTCATCTCCCCTCGGTGAGCAGGATGATGGGAATGCTGAAATCCGTGAACACAACCTGTTCATCATGCCTGCTCACAAAGCAAATGAGGCATCTGGCCTTTGCTGCCCTGCAGTCACCGAACTAAGGCTAGAGACTCAATGGTCTCCACTCCAAATTTCTGGATGTAGCCATATATCAGCTCCAGAGACTCCTCCTTGGCTTAAGGGATCTTCTCCTGTCCTCGGAAGAGGGTCATCCTTAGTCACTTTTCAGGAACAGAACTGAACTTACTACTATATCTTAATTTTTAGCCAAACATAGATGTGTCCTTATGGTAAACAAGAACACTAGGGTGGTATGTACTCCTTAGAACAATCAACTAGAGAATAGAACATTCACATCCTAGTAAAACTCAAGCCTCTGGTGATGGACAGGTGATGGAACTACATGAGTTACGGTAGATAGGATGCAGACCTTGGTCTCCTGGACAGAAGGGGAGAATTTTATCACTGAATCAGCAATTTCAGTTTATTACTTCCTACTATTGTTGTTAAGTGCTATCAAGTCACTTGTGACTCATAGCAACCCTAAGTAGAACAGCCCTAAACCCAACATTATCCTGTGCCACCTTATTTTCTCTGACACACCTAGCACCAGAACCCCAGTGACTCAATCAATCCATCTCATTGAGTGTCTTCCTCTCTTGTGCTTTCCCTCTACCCTCCCAAGCATGAGGTCTCTCTGTAAGGACTGGTCCTTTCTTGCAACATGACAAAGCTTCAGAATCCTTGCCTCCAAGAAGCAGCCTGGTTTCTCCTTCTCCAGGATGAACCTGTTTGTTCTCCTAGCAGTCCATGGTATATTCAATACTCTTCTTCTGCACCACAACTCAAAGGCATCAATTTTCCTTTTATCATCCCTAGCCATTGTCTAGCTTTCGGACACACAGTAAGTAATTGCAAAGACTATGGCCTGGATCAGGCATACCTTAGTCTCCAGAATAACACAGTTGCTCTTTAGTACTTTGGAGAGGTCCTTGACAGCAGGCTTTCCCAATGCAATCAATTCATCTTTTAATTTCCATCTTTTAATAACCAAGACTGCTGATTGTGGAGCCAAGCAAACTGAAGCTGTTAACAATCTTAATTACATCACCATCTATCATGATGCTGCCAATCAGCCTAGTGGTGAGAATCTTTGTTTTCTTGATATTGAGCTTCAATCAATACTTAAGGCTCCCGTCCTTGACCTTTTGCAGCAAACACTTCAGGTCCTCCTCAGTTTCAGCAAATAGGCTTGTGTCATTTGCATAATGCAGATTGTTGAGTCTTCCCCCAATCCTAATGCCACATTTCTCCTCATAGAGAGCAGCCTCCTAGATGATCTGTTCTGCATATATATTGAAAAGGTATGGAGATAGGACATATCACTATTGTACACCCTTCCTGATTTTGAACCTTGCAGTGTTTCCCTGCTCTGTTCTGACGATTGCCTTCTGGTCCAAGTATAGGTTTCACTTAAGCACAACCAAGTGTTCTGGGATTCCCATTCTCAGAGTCAGTCGCAGTTTGTTGTGGTCCACACAGTCAAATGCCTTTGCATAGTCAATGAAACACAGATAGACATTCCTCTGATTTTCTCCTCTTCCAGCCAAGATCTATCTAACATTAGCTATAAAATTCCTAGTACCACCAATTCACCTAAACTCAGCCTGCACTTCTGGCAGTTCCTATCAATGTTCTGTTCCAGTCATTTTTTTTATAATCTTCAGCATAATCTCGCTTACATGTGATATTAATAATACTGTTCAATAACTTCTGCACTCTGCTGGGTCACCTTTCTTTGGAATGGAACAAATATGAATCTCTTCCAGTTTGTTGGTCAGTTGGTTGTCCTCCAGATTTCTTGGCACAACTTGGCACATCCAGGGCAGTGTCTGTTTGTTGAAACATGTCAATCAGTATACCGTCAATTCCTGGGCCCTTGTTTTTTGCAAATTGCTCATAGGTGTTTCATGAAATTCTTCTATGTCCGCCAATTCCTTTCGGTACAAAGACTCTGTTTACTCTTTTCACCTTCTTTTAATGCTTCCTGGATCATTTAATATTCTGCCTAAAGCATCTTTAAGTATTGCAACTCAAGGCTTGAATTTGTTCTTCAGTTCCTTCAGCTTAAAAAATGCCAAGCAAGTTTGGCCTTCTTGATTTTCTGACTCCAGCTCATTGTACATTTCATTATAATACTTTACTTTGTCTTCCTGTGCTGCCCATTGAAATTTTCTGCTCAGCTCCCTAATTTCTTCTCTTTGCTTTGGCTTCTCGGCACTCAAGTGCAATATTCAGAGTCTTGTCTGATATCCATCTTGGTCTTTTCTCCCTCCTCTGTCTTTGTAATGACCTTTTGCATTCTTCTTTGATGAGATTCTTGATAGCCTCCCACAGTTCATCTGGTCTTCACTCATTAGTGTTCAAGGCTTCAAACCTGTTCCTGAGATGGTTTTGAAATTCAGGTGGGATAGACTCAAGGTCAAATTTTACTTCCTGCTGGATTTGATTTAATTTTCCTTAGCTTCAGTTTGAACTTGCATATGAGTTTTTGGTGGTGTGTTCCATAAGCAGCACCTGGTCTAGTTTTCACAGCGGATATTGAGCTTCTCCAGCTATTTTTTCTACAGATGTAATTGATCTCATTCCTGTGCATACCATCAGGTAAAATCCATGTGTACAACTTGCATTTGTTTCTTATAAAAAGTATTTGCAATGAATAAATTATTGATTGTACAGAATTCTATCATTCTATCTCTAGTTTCATTTCTGTCCCAAGACCATGTTCTCCAAATACTAATCCTTCTCTGTTCCCAACTTTTGCATTCCAGTCACCCATTATTATTAATGTATCTTGATTACATGTTTGATCAATTTCTGAAGGCAAATGTTGGAATAAATCTTCTATTTCCCCCTCTTTGGTTCTAGTTGTTGGTGAATATATTTGAAAGATAGTGTTATTCACTGGACTTCCTTGTGTGTGTATGAATATTATTCTGCCACTCACAACATTGTATATCAAGATGGATCTAGAAATGACTTTTTAACTATGCAAACATTCCCATTTTCCCTCACCTTTTCATTTACGGCATAGCAGATCATACGATCTTCTGACTCCAAATGTCTCATGCCAGTCCATCTCATTTTGCCAATACCTAGTATGTCAATATTTTTGTATTCTATTTCTTTCTTAACAATGTGCAGTTTTTCTACAACCATGGTTCTCACATTCCATGTTCCAGTCACTAGTGTCTGCTTACAAATATTCCTCCTCTTTTGTGTTTCCATATTTGAGGGATCAGCCTCAGTGGCCATATCTTCTAATCTAAGTGTGCTTTATTATTGGACACAGAGTTTTTGAAGTCATGTTATCTTGGAAGTGATGGCCAATCCCTCTTCCTTGTCTGTCTTAATTTGGAGACTCAGATTAAGAATAGTAGCTGACAAGTATTTTACAGAAAGGAGAGCAGATGAAGACATTTCCTCAATTATAGAAACCACCAACAGATTCAGTGTTGTCCCCTCCTTGACACCTGTGTCTTGATCTACCCTGTTCCTTGGTATGCCCACTTTTCCCAGAAGCCCAGTGGGCCAAGGCCTGAATGCTTAAATAGATTTTGGCAGAGCACAGAAGGCAGCATAATCACCTTGGCCCCACACAATGCAGATATGTCCACTTTTCCCAGAAGCCTGACTGGTCAAGGCTTGAGAGCTTTAGAATACTTCCTGCTTATTTATTACCTTAGGGAGCTCCGATGGCCTGGTGGTAAAAAGCTGTGCTAACAACCTGAAGGTGGTGTGCTGTTCTAATCTGCTCCGGGAGAAAGATGGGCAATCTCCCTCTGTGTGATTTTCTGCCTCTGAAGTCCCCCTAGGGCTCAGCTTAGGGGAAGCTACAATTTGACAGTAATAAGAAAATACAGCTTATAATATTTTCCTATTTCTCAGACTATTTATGAAGTACATCTTCACTGTTAAACTCACTCAAAAAATTACTCTTTTGAATGTATGTTAGTTACACATTTTAACCATAGTATTCTTTGCAATTAGTTTTTCTGGTTCTTAATGACACTGTCAATCTGGTTTATTGCATAGGATAATACTTCTTATGCTATAATTTCTAAAAGGCAGGCATGCTGTTGAGATCAATCACAGCCTAAACTTAGTAAACCTATGGTTTCTTTGCCTAATTACTCTCTCCTCTTTGTTTAGTAATCATATGGTGTTAAGATCACTGCTTCATCTTTACTACAGCTTTAACCCCTTAATCTTCTGTTGTTTTTTGTTATGTCTTGTCCAGTCAGAACCAATTCAAAGCTGATCACTTCTCCAACATATTTTCAGAGGCTATAAGTCACATAGGAGAATGCCCAACTTTCTCCTTCAGAGCAGCTGGTGAATCTGAACTGCCTGCTTCTGAGATGCACTTAAACTCCTTACCACTAAGTCACCAGAGCAGTATTTTAAAAGCTCATAAACGAAGCATAATCCATACAGACATGTTAATGGCAATCATTATAACAAAACCTTGACTTATAAATGACTTATTGCTTACAAACTTCATGCCAAAACAGAATTAAGGCAAACTGACAAACTAAACAAGTTATTGTTTATCTTATACATTTCATCATAATATCCTATAAATATTGTTGTTGTTGAGTACTGGTCAGTTGGAACTAACCCAGAGCTGAACTTCCAGTAAGTTTTCAGAAGCAGTAAATTACATGGTAGAAGACTGTCCATCCTTCTCCCATGGAGCATCTGGTGGATTTGAACTGCATGCCTTCAGAATTGCAGCGTATCTTCTTATCACTAGGCCACCAGGGCTCCCTATCTTATAAATGGCATGTAAAATTACTTATGTTTATGCACTTAGTTTAAAAATGATAATAACTGTTAGTTGATTTTAAAATGGAGTAATATTAAAATGTGAGAAAAAGATTAAGTACATGAAATTTTAGTTAAAAATGTAGTGATCATGATATAATGTATGCAAATATTAAACACATCGCCAAAATTCAATTATCATTTTTAAAACGAGAAATTCTATCAACAATAAAATGATGGTTTACCTGGATCTTCTATAGTTAAGTTCTTTATTAACCATTGAACAATATCTGATCCTAGAAAAGAGAAAAACACAAGCAGAAATTAATATTTTCTATGTACCTCTTAACTTTGGGGATACTAAACTCTGGATGAATTAGGAGGAATAGTTTTAATTGTTATATTAACAGATTAAACATATGGAGCATTGAAAACAGATACAAATGCACATCTTCAGTGAGTTAATACACATTCTTATAAATTATTAAAGAGAAAATATCTAAATGCAAAGATATACTTAAAGCAGATGAAATGACTGACTCATTCTTTCATTGAATACATTTTATTGAGTTCCCATCATGTTCACAGCACAATTTTTAGTGTATTTAGTACTGTATATCACCAATATCAGATGGATCTTGGCTGAAAGCAGAGAGTAATAAGCTTGTCTATCTGTGTTTCATTGACTATGAAAAGAGATTTTAATGTGTGGATCACAACAAATAGTGGCTAATTCTGAGAAAATGGGAATCCCAGAATACCTGATTGTGTTCATACAAAACCTATAGGTGGACCAGGAGGCAGTCATCAGAACACAGCAAGGAAAACACTTCATCGTTCAAAATCAGGAAAGGGATGTGTCCTATCTCCATACTTCTTCAATCTGTATGTGGAACAGATCAACTGGGAGGCTGGTCTTTATAAGGTGGAATGTGGCTTCAGAATTGGGAGAAGACGCATCAACAACTTGGTTATGCAGTGACACAATCTTGTCACTAAAACTGAGGAGCACTTGAAGCAACTGCTGCAGAAATGCAAGGACTGCAGTCTTCACTATAGATTGAAGCTCAGTATCAACAAAACAATGATTCTCACCACTGGACCAAATGATAGATGGAGAAGAGATTGTTAATTTCACCTTGCTGATCTTCACAACTACTTGCTGTGCATCAAAGAGCTGGACAATGAATAAGCATGACAGAAGAAGAATTGATGTCTCTGAGTTGTGGTGCTAGAGAAGGGTATTGAACATAACATGTACTGCCAAGAGAACAAACAGATCTACCCTGGAGAGAGTGGAGCCAAGTTGCTCTCTGGAGGCAAGGATTTTAAAGATCAATCTCATATACTTTGGCACAGGGCCAAGGAGGGACCAGTCTTTGAAGAATGATACCATGCCTGGAAAAGTGAAGGGACAATGCAGAAGAGAAACTGTGGATGAAATGGACTGACATAGTGACTGGGGTAGTAGGTGTGTCAGAGACAGTGACATTGGCTCATGACAGGACAGGGTTCAGAGCTGTTGTACACAGGACTGCTACAAGTCACTAGCAACTTGATGGCCATAACAACAACAACAATTAAAATATGCTATCTGTCTTATTTATGATGTATGTGTTCTCAAGCCAAGTCAAATATGCTGTCACTCCATGAATCTGGAATTTCTCAAGTATTGATGTCTTTATTGTGCTATTTTCTTTGACTGAATTGTCTATTCATTATGATCAAGATACTCAATAGTTATCTATACAAAAGAACCTGCTTTGGCTATGCCTTTACCCAGTGAGTTCACAACACACTCCTGGAACCTCAGTAGACTGTTGTTAAGTGCCACTGACTTGAGTACAACTCATAGCAATCTTATGAGCAGCCAACCTGAACCCTGCCCTATTCTACACGATCCTCATCATTTTTTAAATACTGGAGACCAATGCTGAAGTTACCATGTCAATCATTTCATTAGGAGTCTTTCTCTCCTACACTGGCCCTCTATCTTTCCAAGCATCGTGTCCTTTTCCAGGGAATAGCCTTACCTAGCTACATATCCAAAGAAAGAAAGGCGAATCTTCACCATCTTTGCCTGACTGTTAGTAGGTCCCAATGCCTCCAGACACACTCTAGGCTGGCAGAAGTGGGTAAAATTTTGACATGTTGTGATTTAATTAATTTAATTGAACAATTTGCGTGGACACTATGATATGGAACTTAAAGAGCTGTGTAAACTTTCAGTAGAAACAAAGAAAAATATTATTTTTAAAAACTGTATGGGGAAATAACTGGAAGTATGATCCTGAATGACAGTTTGTCTCCAGAGCTACCATAAATGCTCCTAAGCAAACTGAGCAATAGAGAGTATACTGGATCAACAATCAAAACTCCTCAGTTACCTGTTTACATCCTTCTTTGGTTTGATGATTGACCAAGAAAAAGTAATCAAACTTTTATCTCTGTTTCTTGAGCTATCACACAAAAGAGTTCTGACATCATAATCTTTGGAGTCTACTTCAGCTGCACAATTCTATAAATCTAGTGATTTGAATTATGTTTTATTAGAATAAACACACACATATATCCTTTCTGTTTTAATATTAAATTAAAATTTAAGTTTATATTAGTTTGCTTGCAATGTTGATATGCATTGTGTTTCACACTATTCTTCATTCACATTGTGTTTTGCAAAATCATTCCCATGCACTATGTTTTATAAAATTAATCACCATTAAAAATATGGAATGCTTCATGAAAAATAGAAAAATAAAAACCCCCAGCTATACGGGGTCTTAAGCTTGGACAGCAGTGGCCACTAAAGACAGCAGTTCTGCGTGGAAGGAGATGGCAGAAACGGGATGAAAATGCTTTCTTACATTGCCTCTGCTTGCTTGTTCTGTGATGCTGAAAGCTGTACTAGAGAAAAAATTGCACTAGAGAAATCAAAACAAAGGGAAGAGATGTTGAAGTAAAAAGCTGAACAGAAGATTCCAAAGGCAGCACGAGAAGACAAAACAAAACTACAATAATGGAATGTGCAGATATCTAGAATCAGAGAATAAAGAGGTAAGAACTTTCTTGGGATTTCTCAAGCTGAAAAACAAATTCAAGTTGCAATACTCAGAGATGCTATGGGCAAAATCAAGAATAACCCAAGAAGAACCAACTAAGATAAAGGAAATATACAGAATCAATGTTCCAAAAAGAATTGGTCATCCATCTATGAAATATTTCCAGAGGTACCATATGATTAAGAACCAACAGTAATCAAGGAAGACTTTCAAGCTGTACTGAAGGCATTGGCTGAATATAAATCCCCAAGAATTAACTGGAATACTAATGGACATGTTTCAACTAACAGATGCAGCTATGAACACACTCACTAGTCTATGCCAGGAAATTTGGAGAATAGCTGCCTGGCCAGCTGACTAGAAGAGATTCATAATTTTTCTAATTCTCAAGAAAAGTCATCTAACAGAATGTGGAAATTAATGAACAATATTATTAATATCACATGCACGCAAAATACTGTTGAACAACATTCAAAAACAGAACAGGATACTGACAGAGAATTGCCAGAAGTTCAAGCTGGATTTAAAAGAGGCCATGGCACCACAAACATCATTGCGATGTTAGATAAATATTAGCTGAAGTAAAAGAATATCAGAACAATGCCCACTTGTGCTTTATTGATTAGACAAAAACATTTGACTGTGTGGATCATAGCAAATTATGGTTAACATTGAGAAGAATGGGAATCCCACAACACTTCATTGTGCTCAAGCAAAACCTATGCCTGAACCAAAAAGTAGTTATGAGACCAGAGCAAGGGACACTACATGGTTTAAAATGAAGATAGACATATGTCAGGGTGGTATCCTTTCTCCATACCTATTCAATCTGTATGCTGATAAAATTATTTGAGCAGCTTGACTCTGTGAAAAAAGAATGAATCAAGATCAGGGGAAGACTCATCAATAACCTTCATTACGCATAAGACACAATCTTTCTTGCTGAAAGTGAGGAGGATTTGAAGTACTTGCTGCAGAATATAAAATACTGCATCCTTAAATATGGATTGCATCTCAACGTCAAGAAACAGAAATTCTCTCCATTGGACCAATAGGTAACATCATGATAGATGGAGAAGAGTTTCAAACTGTCAAAACCTCATCTTACTTGGACTGACAATTAATAACTTGGTATGCATCTTAGAGCTGGACATTGACTAAGAATGACAGAATTGATGCCTTTGAACTGTGATGTTGTAGAAGAGTAATGAATACTCCATGGACTGCCAAAAGAACAAACAGATATGTTTTGGAGAAGGCACAGTCAGAGAGTTCCTCGGAGGCAAAGATGATGAAGTGTTTTCTCACATACTTTGGGCATATTGCTAGCAGAATGGCATCACACTTACAAAGACAGAGGAAAAGAAGAGGAAGACCCTCAACCAGATGCGCTGACACAGTGACTACAGCAATGGACTCAACTGTATTAGAAATTGTGATGATGGAACAGAATATGACAGTGTTCAGATCTGCTGTTTATTGAGTCACTATGAATCATACTTGATTTGATGACCACTTAAAACAATAACAAGAAGCCACCAAAGCTCACCAAATTGTTAAGGGGGCTTAATGGTGTAAGAGTATAACAACTGAAGATATTGATACTTGTTTTCTTCCTAAAGAAAATTTGCTTCCAAATTTAATTGGTTCGCTCACTAAGTTCGTGTTCACACTATTCTTCATTCATATTGTGTTTCATATAATCATTCCCCTGCACTTTGTTGTTGTTTTGTTGTTACGTGTCATTCCTATATACAACAGTTCTGATCCCTGCTCTATCCTGTGCCAACCTCACTGTCTCCTACCTCACTGACACACCTACCCCCATTACCACACTCATTGAATCAATCCATCTAATTGAGGGTCTTACTCTCTTGTGCTGTTCCTCCACCCTTTCAAGCATTAAGTCCCTCTCCAAGGACTCGTCCCTTCTAGCAACATGTCCAAAGTATGTCAGATAAAGTTTCAGAATTCTTGCCTCTAAGGAGCAGCCTGGCTTCACCCTCTCCAGGATGAACCTGTTTTTTCTCTTGGCAGCAGTCCATAGTATAATCAATACTCGTCTCGAGTACCACAGCTCACAGGCACCAATTCTCCTTCTGTCATCTCTAGTCATTGGCCAGCTCTCTGATGCATAGCAATTAACTGCAAAGATTATGGTCTCAATCAGGTGTAACTTAAGTCTCCAGACTGACAGTACTCTGGAGAGATCTCTGACAGCAGACTTTCCCAATGCAGTTAGTCTTTTAATTTCCTGGCTGCTGGTACGAAGATTGTTGATAGTGGAGTCAAACAAACTAAAGCTGTTAACAATATCAATCTCTTCAACATCTATCATGCATTATATTTTGTAAAATTAATATCCATTTGATCGTGCCCATCATTATCCTGTCTTTTTGCCTGGATCTTTCCCCTTTGCTTGCCCCCATTCCACCAAACTGTGCAACCTTGTAGTAATGCCCCTATCCGCTCTCTCCCTTCCCTTCCCTTCCCTCCCCTCCCCTTCCCTTCCTTTCCCTTCCCTTCTCATACCTCCCCTCTTTGAGTTCCCATATATGTTTTAAAAGTTATTCTTCCATTTTTATAATAATGGTCTTATGCAGTATTTTGTGCTATTTCACTCTGCATAATGCTCTCTAGCCTCTTCCAACTTATGCAGTATTTTTTCAAAATTGTTGCTCCTGAGTGCTGTATTGTATTCCATTATGTGAATGTACCATAATATCTCAATCCATTCAGTTGTGGTTGGACATTTGGGCTGTTTCCATGTTCTTGTCATGGTGAATAACACTGCTATGAACACTGTTTTAAGAATCTCTGTGTCTCAGTTCTAATTTCATTGGAGTATATTCCTAGTAGTAGAATAGCTAGGTGATACAGAGTTTCTATGTTCAACTTTTTGAAGAAAATGCAAAGTGTCTTGCAGAAAGGCTGTACCATTTTACAGTCCCACCAACAGTGTATGAGAGTTGCTCCCTTGCCACATCCTCTCTAACATTTATTGCTGGCTGCCCTACTAAACTATGCCACTGCTATTGGGGTGAGATGGTATCCCATTGTGGTTTTGATTTGCATTTCTCTTATTACAAGTGATTTTGAGCATTTCTTTATATGTATGTTGGCAACCTGAATGTCTTCCAAATTTAAGTCTGGTAACTCACTGGAATTTGTAAAGGAATTATAACCATGTGGCTTTTTAGTATAGACACCTACTGTATGCAGATTGCTCAGAATATCTCTGCTCTGTCCATTAAAACAACCAATAACATGCCAACAAGAACAACAACAAAACTATGTGGTGGAGCTTCTGTAAGTATATAATAATATTCCAGCATGCACAGTAAGAAAATCTGTTTTATTATTCTCACTATCAAATAAGCATTCATCATTTGGCAGTCATCCACAATGAAGTTTGTAGACTTTACAATGTATGTTGTGGTTGTTGATGATGATTGCCTTTGAGTTGAGCATGACTCATAGCAACCCTATCAACAAAAGACTGAAGCCCCTCTACAACTATCAACATTTATCAAAGTTCATGGAGTTTCTGAAGACATGTTATTTAGGAAGTGGATGCCACTACTGCTTCCAAACCTTTCATAGTATATTATTGTTATTACGTGCCATTGAATCACTTGTGATGTACAGTGAACCTCATCCAGGTTCTCCCTCTCCTGTGCTGTCCATCCACCCTTCCAAGCATGATGTCCTTCTCCAAGAACCAATCTCTCCTGGCTACATGCCCAAAGCAAATGAGGCAGAGCTTCAAAATCCTAGCCTCCAAGGACAGACTTGGTTTCACCCTCTCCAAGACAGACCTATTTGTTTTCTTGGCAGTCCATGGTATGTTCAAGACAGGATACAGCAGGGTTTAGGGCTATTATAACAACAACAACAACAACGATTCTTCATTCATATTGTTACATGCTGTCAAGTCACCTGCGACTCATAGTGGCTGTATATATAGCAGCTCTGACACACCAACCGCCATTGCTCCAGTTACTCTATCAATTTATCTCATCTGCTGGTGTATTGATTGTGGAGCCAAGCAAACTGTAATTGTTAACAACATCAATTTTCCCCCCCATCTATCATGGTGCTGCCAATTGTCTCAGTGGTAAGAATATTCAATGTTGAGCTTCAATCCTCATTGAAGACTATAACCCTTGACCTTCTGCAGCAAGTGCTTCAAATCTTCTTCAGTTTTAGTGAGCAGGGTTGTGTCATCTGCATAACATAGGTTGCTGATGAGTCTTCCTCCAATCCTTATGCCACATTCCTTCTCATAAAGCCCTGTTTTCTGAATGATCTGTTCTGCATATAGATTAAAAAGGTATGGAGACAGGATGAATCCCTGACATACTCCCATGTTTTATAAAATAAATCACCATTGTAGAAAGCCAAATATCAAATTTAATATTATTAATAAACCAAATGTTAAATCAGGATAGGAGGGAGGTTGGTACAAGCTGCAATTCACCCTGTAGCATGGAGGCAATTGTTAAATGTTTGCAGGGGTAGGCTTAAGGCAATCCTTAAGAGTCTACATAATCCTTAGTTTGTATTTACTAAATCCCTCCCTCCTGAGATGAGCATAAGGTAAACAATAGAGAAGAATTAGGTCTTATTTACAAAAGACTTTCCCATGATCCTTGTTTTTATTTACCACTCTCTTGTGATTTTCCTTTGTTTACCTTCCTGATAATTCTCAATAAAAACCCAGAAAGGAGTAGCATAGGGGCTGCAGTTCTCCCAGCTGTTAGTCCCCTGCCTTTACACTTTCTGGCCTGACCCCCATTCCTGTGTGTCCCCATCTCTGTCATTTCCTTTGATCAACAGCATACCACTGGACCTTGGCCAGCTTTACCCAAACTTTTCAAGTCCCCGCCGGATCCCTCCAATTTTCTTCACCCCCCTCCCTCCGCCCCTCAAACTGCACAAACTTATGGTTTCGCCCCCACCCATTCTTGCCCTTCTGCTCCCACCCCCTTCCCTTCTCGAGTCCCCACACATTTTTATTTTAACTATTTTTAATGAAATTTTTTAAAATCCAATTAATTATAACCAATCCTTAAAACATATTCTCAGAAAATTTAGCTTTTTAATGAAAAAAAGAAAATTTGCCACAGGATTGAGATTTGTGGACATTAAGAAGACGTCAGTGTCCTCTAGGGTCACCTATGTTGTGTAATGTTTTATGAGTTCACTATTTTTCAATATTGCACAGTATTCCATTGGATGAATTTATTATGGTTGCTGCTCTAAAGAATTGGCAAAAAACAAGGCACCAAGAATTGGTGGCATACCAATTAATATTGCCCTGGATGTGCCTACCAAGTTGTGCCAAGAAATCTGAATTACCACCACCGACTGGAAGAAATCTATATTTATTGACATTCCTAAGAAAGGCAATCTGACAGAGTGTGGAAATTATCAAACAATATCACTGATATCACATGCAAGCAAGATTCTGCTGAAGGTTATAAAAAAATGACTGGAACAGCACATCAACAGAGAAGTGCAGGTTGGATTAGAGAAGAGGCCATGGTACTAGGGATATTATAGCTAATGTCAGATGGATCTTGGCTGAAAGCAGAGAGTACCAGAGGAATGTCTATCTGTGTTTCATTGACTCTGCAAGGGCATTTTTGACTGTGTGGATCACAACAAACTGTAACTGACTCTGAAAAGAATGGGAATCCTAGAACACTTGATTGTGCTCATGTGAGACTTATACTTGGATCACGAGGCAGCTGGAATAACACAGCAAGGAAACACTGCATGGTTCCAAATTGGGAAGGTTGTGCATCAAGGATGTGTCATACCTCCGTATCTTTTCAATCTATATGTGGAACAGATTATCCGGGAGGCTAGGCTTTATGAGGAGAAGTGTGGCATCAGGATTGGAGGAAGACTCACCAAAAATCTGCATTATGCAGATGATACAACTCTGTTTGCTGAAACTGAGTAGGACCTGAAGTTGCTTGCTCTGAAGGGTCAAGGTCTGCTGCCTTAAATATGGATTGAAGCTTAACATTAAGAAAACAAAGATTCTTACCACTGGGCCGATTGGCAGCATCATGATAGATGATAAAGAGATTGAGATTTTTGATAGCTTCAGTTTGCTTGGCTCTACAAAATAAACACTATTGGTATGACCAGCCAGGAAATTAAAAGAAACTGCAGTGGGAAAGTCAGCTGTCCAAGACCTCTCCAAGGTACTGAGGAGCAACAATGTCAGTCTGGAGACGAAGGTGCACCTGACAAAGGTCACGGTCTTCGTAGTTACTTGTTATGCATCAGAGAGCTGAACAATGACTAGGGATGACAGAAGGAGAGTTGATGCCTTTGAGCTTTAGTGCTGGAGAAGAGTAGTGAATATACCATTGACTGCTAAGAGAACAAACAAGTTTGTCCTGGAGAGGGTGAAGCCAGGCTGCTGCTTGGAGGCAAGGATTCTGAAGCTCCATCTGACATACTTCGTAATATGTTGCAAGGCAGGATCAGTCTGTGGAGACGGAGGTCATGCTTGGGAAGGTGGAGGGATACTGCAGGAAAGGAAGATCCTTGAGGAGATGGATTGATTCTGTCACTAGGATAATGGGGATAGGCATGCCGGAGACAATAACACTGGCAAGGGATAGAGCAGGGTTTAGGGCTGTTGTACATAGGGTTGCTGTGAGTTGCAAGTGACTTGATAGCACATAACAACAACCATTCTTTTGTTGCTGGGCACTTGGTTTGCTTCCATCTCCTTGCTGTAGTAAATAATGCAGCAATAAACAAGGGTGTGTATATATCTCTTTGGATGGTGGTTCTGGATTTTTTATATTCCCAATAGTGGCATTGCTGGGTGAGACAGCTCAGTCAAAAGGACAACTACTGCATAGCACCACTGCTATAGTGTTATGTCATATATCCCTGGTATGTTCATTTTCTGTACAGAGAGGAAACTCGTGGTTGCTGTGAAGCTGAACACTGTGGCACTGATGAGTCAAATGCGAGAATGGTTACCCATGGTGGACAGTGTTTGGGGGAGCTACCTAATTAAACCAAGTTTGGAGGCAGGAGTGGCATCCACTTCTGAAATGGCTTGTCTCTGGAAACCCTATGAACCTGGAGAAATGATGAAAGTTATACAGGTGTCCAGGTCTTTCTTTCAAGGGTCGCTGAGTCACCTATGACTTGATGGCACTTAACAACACCACCACCAGCATAGAGAGAGGTCAGGTGGCCTAGTGGGCAGAAAGTGATACTACCAAACCAAAGGTGGGTAACTCTAATCCGTGGCCCTCTGGCCTGTCTTTAATTGTTTTTGGTGAAACATTTCTCTATGTCGTATAGCCCAGGCCTGTCCACTTGCTGTGCAGAGAGGAAACTCGTGGTTGCTGTGAAGCCGAACACTGTAACACTGATGTGTCAAATGCAAGAATGGTTACCTATGGTGGACAGTGTTTTAAAACAAGCTTGGAAGCAGGAGTGGCATCCACTTCTGAAATAGCTTGCCTCTGGAAACCCTATGAACCTGGATAAAGGACCAAAGTTATGTAAGGGTCCAGGTCTCTCGTTCATAGGGTCGCTATGAGTTGCCTACAACTCGATGGCACTTAACAACAACCATTGTTATAAAGAAGATCTGACATGGGAAGTTGGGAGAAGAGGATAAGTGTGGATAGATAATGAACACTGAATTGGAATATATGAAGGAAAGAAGTGTTTATAAGGAATATATAATTAGGCATTATATGCATTAGAACATCCCAGAATAAGAGATATATTGCAGAGAGAACTGAGGGAAGGGAGAAGTAATTAGGCAACAATGAGTGAATATGAAAAAGAAAAAAAAACACAAATTAACTGGGGTAGGGGGAAAAAAGGAGAGTAAAATGTGCATCAATGAATGAATAAAAATCTAACTTTTCTGTAAACTTTCATTAAAATCACAATTAAAAATTTTATTAAACATAAAAAGATGTCAGAGACCTGTCAAACATTATGAAAATGTGTTTCTACCAATCTGTTACACAACTGGCTTTTGTTATTTGAGAAGACTATTTCTAGTGTGGCGGTATGTGCAAAATAATAAATTTAATATTTCACGCCTTCAAGATGAGTGTTATTACTTCAGAACAAGAATGAGTACTGTGATTATTCAATTATCCTGCATGCCAGGGTCTTGTTTACCATCAGGATTCCTAACATGTTTATCTATTTCCTATTAAATTGAATAATTTCCTCTAAAGGGGATAGATAACACACTCTTACCAATAGCTTTTTTCTAAAGGCCCTGATTTCATAGCAATGAAACACAAATACACTGTACAGAAAAGATTACTTGGGTGCATCGGATTTGACAGAAACAACAGCTGCAACAAGACTGCATGTGACTGATCTTCTTTCATCTCTCTTTTCTGATATCCACCTTTTAATATATAATAGGTTGTGGCAATATGCAAAATGAAGAGGCCTTAATTAACAGATACCTCCATTACTGATGGTGATTCTGCAGCTTTCTCCTAAGGGCTTTCCTGCATGACACACAATGAACGTAATAGCATCTGTGTTTGCCAAACGAGTATTTGATTAAACTATTAAGCTGAGAATACAAATTGCTCTTTTTACCCTGCCACTCCCCAAGCAATGGTTGGTAAATTACCAAGTAGAGTGTTTCACGTGCTCTGTCAAGGCAAAGGCAAAACTGGATTGTTTTGTGAAATTAAGAAGTAATTTGTACGAAGGCTGCACAGTGCAGTGGACTTGGGGGGAGGGATTGCATAGTAATGAAAGAGTTTTTCTTTTAATTATGAAGGAGAAAAGTGAATTGGGGAAGGGGGTGGGCAGGGAGAAAAGTGCAACAATGAATGACTGGAAGCCCTAAGTCTCTGTAAACTTTCATTAAATTCAATTTTTAAAAAAAGTAGTTTGTTTTTTTCTTTTAAATCTGTCATGACATTTTGAAATGAGAGACACATCAGATACAGGATTGCAGTTAATAAGTTTGTACTATTCACCAAGCATTAGAGTAAATGTATATCAGGTTGGTCTAATTTTGTCTGCTCTATCTAAATGCATCTGTGATTTGGTATACACTTACGTGTAATTTTTACATATCTATTTAGACAGAGAGAATGAAATGTTTAGGTAGTTAAAAAAGGGTAAGTGTTGGTCATTGTGGGAAATATCCATAAATAATAGAAAAATGGCCTTGGGAATATAGAAGGCAATCTTTTTCTCATATTATTTTGTAAAACGTGTCTATGGGAAAACAGTCTTCTTTTGGAGGAAAAACATTTAAACTTTGAGGAATAACAATTAGAGGAAAAGAACTTGATATGATGTAACCAATGCAATTTTTGTTCCATAATTATAATATTAGAGGACCTAGTCAGGTGGCCTAGTGGTAAGGAGTTGCAGTGCTGACCCAAAGCTCTTCAGAAATAAGCAATCTCCTGTGTTTCTTCACAACCTCGCCAGCATTTGATGTTTGCTGTGCTGTAATAGAAAAACAAGTCTGTCTACCAAAATTTATCAGATAAACGATTCTGTGTTTTTAGTCCAATTAACTGGAGGTAAGATATAAGTGATAAAATTACAAGGATAAGGTAAGAACAGTCACCAATAATCATTTGCTGTTGCAGTGTTAAGAGAACAATTGTTTATTTGAAGGTTACTGACACAGGGTTGATTAATGAACTCAAAACATTCCAAAGTAGAAGGTATTTTTCAGGTAATTTGTTAACTGCAACTTTACACAAAGAAAACCTAAGCAAGGCAAGGAAGGGAGTTCACGTATGTTCCAGACCTTTCCAGTACACAGGCATGGGAGAGATAGTAGCCTTCTGAGTCCTGAAGTCTTACTCAAATCTACTTATAAAAAATTATAAACTGAATTATATCTTTCCACAAAAATTCAAATTCCAAACGCACACACAACTTTAACACATGTGAATTTACATACAAAAAAGGGGGTTAAGTTCAGGTGTGAAGTAAGTATTAATATAACTTCATACTTCAACTTTCCCCTCATACGCATATGTGTGTGTACACACTCAGCACACACACAAGTAATTCTGTCTTATTGTCGTTGTTACATGCTGTCGAGTACAGCCCACAGTGACCCTGGGAACAACAGAGCTGAGATCTGCCCTACCCTGTCCCATCCTCATATCTCTGACACACTCAAACCCACTGCTGCAGCCACTGTGTCAACCTACTTCCCTGACAATCTTTTTTCCTTTGTGGACCTTTCAACTTTCCAAGCATGATACCCCTCTCCAAGAAGCAGCCTTTCCTAGCAACATGCCTGAAGTATGTGAGATAAAGCTTTACCATCCGTGCCTCAAGGAGTACTTTGGGTTCACTTTCCCCAAGATATATGTCTTTGTTCTTTTGGCAGTACATGAGATGTGCAGTACTCTTCTCCAACACCACAGCTCAAAAGTTATCAATTTCTTTTTCTGTCATCCTTATTCAATGTCTAGCTCTCAGACACATGGCATGTGATTGAAATAAAATATTGAAAAAAGGTTCAGCAATTTGAAATTAATCAAATACGTAATTAAGGTATGTATTGACAATTACTAGGGATTGGAATATGAAAGTTGGAAACAAAGAAGGATCAGCAATAGGAAAATATGGCAAATTTGACAGAAACTACTCAAGAGGTGGCAAGACAGAAGCATGAGAGATCAAAAATTAATTCATTGAAAATACCTTTGTACAGCAACATAAATGGAAAAGATACACATGGACCTCACCAGGTGGCATATACAGGAATTAAATTACTACATCTGTGGAAAGAGGAAAGAGACAAAAACAAAAGAAAGCTCCAGATAAGCCATCAGAACAAAACTAGAGGCTGATGATAAAACAGATCATAAGGACTTATCCCAAGTTCAGACTGAAGCTGAAGAAAATGAATAAGTCGATGGAGCCTTAAAAAACCAAAACAAACTTGATTTAGAACTGAATCTAAATTAGGAGAACTCTGGTAGTTTTGGGGTAAAGAATTATGCTGCTGGAGCAAAGGTACTTGGTGTGAATCCACCAGTTGCTCCATGGAAGAAGGATTGGCAATCTCCTCCTATGCAATTTATTGTCTCTGAAAACTCACTAGAGGGTCAGCTCCAACTCAATGGTAAAAAACAACAACAACAAATTAAGACACCATCTCAAGAAGAGATTTGATAAACAGAACCCTGATGATTGAAGTTCAGATGATTTATGAAATGACATCAAGGACATCATACATGAAGACAGCAAAAGGGTACTAATAAGATGGGAAAGAAAGAACAAGGCCAAAATAGGTAGCAGAAGAGACTCTGAAAATTTGCCTTGAACGTAGCTAAATCTAATGGGGAAAAGTAAAGTCATAGAGGGGAATCACAGGGTCACACAATTTGGTGAATGGAGAGGGGATAAAGGAAATGGGAATGATCTGGTGGGAACCTGAAAAGACTAAATAATGGTGAGCATAGGTCAAAAGGTGATTGATTTTATAAGACACAATGTATGGGAATGGATGAAATAGTATCAAATAAAGAAAAGTGTGATATACAAAGTATATTCATTTTAAAAGAAACAAATAAAAGGCTTAAAAGGGCCACCTGAGAGACAAAAGAAAACACCATAAAAAGTGTAGAAACTTGGAATCAGAAAAGCAAATGGGAAAGGACATGTCCTATAATTACCCAAGCTTAAAGAACTGAAAGGAAATAGCATTCCAAGCTCAATTTGTAGTGCTAAAGGGTTCTATCAGCAAAATATTGAACAACACAAGAAGTATCTAAAGAACAAGAAAGAGAAAAATAAAAAAGAACAAGGGGAATATACAGTAGCATTCTATCCCCCAAAAATGGTCATTGTTCAACTACTTAGGGAAGCAGTGTATGATCAAAAACTAGTGGTCCTAAAGGAATAAGTCCTCACTGAGGCACTGGTGCAAAACAAGTGTCCAGAATTAGTGGAATGCCAATCAAAGTGTTTTATGAAACAGAGATAGTAGGATAGAAGCTCACTCATCCATGCCAAGAAATCTGGAAGAAAGACACGTGGCCCAGCAACCAGAAAAGATCTATATTCAAATGCTTTCTAACAGAACACAGAAGTTATTAAAGAATATAATTAATATCACACACATGTAAAACTTTGCTGAAGATCATTTTAAAAAAATGGTTGTAGCATGACATCAACAGGGAACTGTCATAGAGCAAAGGATATTATTGTTGATTATTGCTGGAACTTAACTAAAAGCAGAGAAGGAAATCATGCTTGAAAGGGTGGAGGGACAATACAGGAGAGGAAGACCCAGAATGAGATGGGTTGACAAAGTAACTGGGGTAATGGGGGTAGGTATGTCAGAGACAGTGAGGTTAGTTAGCACAGGACAGAGCTACAGGGTTGCTATGAGTCACAGGCAACTCGACAACATATACAACAACAGCAACAGTGATCAGGAAGGTGTTTATTCTTGTTTTCATGACAATACAAAGGCATGGAACTCATCAGAACAAAGTACAGACAACATTATGAAGAATAAGAATCTCAAAATACTTAGGTGTGTTCAAGTGGAACTTGTATACAGATTAAGAGACTTGAGTAAAACAGTTGAATATTATGTGGTTAGAAATCAGGAAAGATGGGCGTCAAGGTTATACCTTGTCATCATAATTACTCAGTCTGCATGTTGAGCAAACAGTGCAAGAAACTGGAGTACATGAAGAAGAACATGCCATCACAGGTGCATAAAACCCCATTAACAACCCATAATATGCAAATGATAAACCCTTACTTGTTTAAAGCAAAGAGGAATTGAAGCAATTCCCGAGGGAGATTAAAGACCTAGTGCAGATTATACTTCAATATAAATACAACAAAAAAATAATCACAGCTGGACCTATAAATAAGATCATGCTAAATGGAGGGCACCAGCAGTCAGGAAATAAAAAGCCAAATTGCATTAGGCAAATCTGCTTTCAGAGATCTCTCCAAAGTACTGAGAAGCAACGATGTCAGTCTAGAGACTAAGGTGCACCTGATCCAGGCTGATCTTTGCAATTACTTGCTATGTGTCACAGAGCTTGAAGTTGACTTAAGATGACAGATAATTGATACCTCTGCGTTTTAGTGATGGGGAAGAGTCTTGGACATACCATGGATCACCAAGAAAATAAACAGGTCTATCCTGGAGAGGGTGAAACCAAGTTTTTCCTTGGAGGCTAGGATTTTGAAGCTCCATCTCACATACTTTGGGACTGTGACCAGGAGGGACCAGTCTTTAGAGAAGGATATCACACTCGGAAGGGTGGAGTGCCACAGGAGAGGAAGACCCCAGATGTGATGGATTGATATAGTAACTGGGGCAATGAGGGTGGAAATGTCAGAGTCAGTGTGACTAGCTTAGAATAAGGCAGGCTTCAGAGCCATTGTACATAGGGTTGCTATTGGTCACAGGTGACTCTATGGTACATAATAACAAATGGGGGGACCCCTGAAATTAGTTCAGGTTATCACTTCACTTGGATCCACAAATACTACCCATCAATATGACAGTCAAGAAATCAAAAGTTCTACAGAATGTAGATTATTAAAGTGAAAACAAACAATGATGAAGAGAGCTGAACAAAAGATTTCAAAGAGAAGCTGAAGAAGACAATACAGAGTATTATTATAACAACATACAAAGAGATAGTGTTAGAAAACCAAAAAAAAGGCATGCTAAGCACTTTTAAAATGGAAAAATCTGAAGAACAAATTCAATACTCTAGCTACAATACTGAAGGATTCTATGTACAAAATATTTAATGATGCACTAATTTGATCAAAAGAAGATAGTATAGACAGAGATACTGAACCAGAAAGAACTGGCTGGCATATGATCAAGAATCACTAGTACTGATGGAAGAAGTGAAGGTCTCACTGAAAGCACCCCCCCCGACACGTCCCCAGTAATTGATGGAACACCAGTTTAGGTATTAAATAAAAAACCAACCAAATATATCCTTGAATATGCTTACTTGCTTGTGCCAAGAAGTCTGAAATATTGTTATCAAACTAACCAAGTGGAAAAAGTACATATTCATTCATGCCCATCCCCCCAAAAGGTGATACAACAGAACACAGATAACTGAATATATTATTACTATCTCTAGCCCAAAGTCCACCAGCATTTGGTTGTTCTGGAATTCTAAAATGCTGTAGGGCCCGAGGGTCACGTAAATTGATTTTGGATAAACACTCTTTCAAGTGGTACAGCAGAGGTCTATTTACTTAAATAGCACAGAGTTACTGCAACGATGGACAATGGGGCCATAGGTGTGTCAAACACCACAACTGGCTACCCATCATGGGCATTGTTTGTTGGAGCTCCCAGACTGATTCAGGTTTGGAAGCAGGACTGGCATCCACTTCCTAGATTACATGCCTATGGAAAGTCTAAAAACTTGAAGAAATGATGATAGTTATAGAAAGGCTTCAGGTCTTTTGTTCATCTTTTGTCTATATATGTATCCTTCCCTCGTGTGTATTCAGTCTATATGCTGAACAAATCATATAAGAAGTTAGACTATATGAAGAAACATGTGTCATCAGAATAGGAGGAGATTGAGGAAGTAGTGGAATGCCCCAGATGCGTGTTTTGGGGAGGTGAGAGCCAATGGCAATGCTTCGATTATGGAGGATTGTGGAATGATGGCGTTAATGGAGTTTGAACCTTGCCTTGGTCCTTAAATTTGGTTGGGCCCTCAGGCCTTGTTTTAAATGTTCTTTACATCAAACATTCTTCTAGGTCATATAGCATTAGTCTGCCCATTTGCTCTACAGAGGTAACTCGCAGTTGCTGTGATGCTGAACACTGAGACATGATATCCTTCTCCAAGGACTGGTCCCTCCTGGAAACATGCCCAAATTATGTGACATGGAGCTTTAAAATCCTCGAGTCCAAGGATCAACTTGGTTTCACCCTCTCCAGGACAAACGTGTTTGTTCTCTTGGTTGTACATGGTATGTTCAATGCTCTTCTCCAGCACATCTCAAAGGCATCAATTTCTTTTTCCCCACCAGTAATGTTGTTTTATCACATTTATTGATGAAGATGAATGATTTCCAATATTTGTTTATTTGCAAATATTACTGCTAAGAACATTATGCATATATATTTCCTTTTTTTAATTAATTGATTTTAATGAAAGTTTACAGAGACTTTGGATTTCTATACATCCATTGTTGCATTTTTCTCCCTGCCCAAGGCCTCCCACCCAATTAGCTTTTCTCCTTGAAAAGTAAAAGAAAAAATTCCTTCATTATTATCCAAACCCTCCCCCCAAGTACACTCCACTATGCTGGCTTTGTTCTGGACTCCTGTCATAACAATAATATCTAATCATATATCTCTTTTAAACAGTTCTATCCCTCATCTGCTTCAATGCAGTATCCATTATTTATACCCTATTTCTCAGTTTCCCCACAACCCCTATGTCAGTCTTCTTTTATAACAGTGGCATTACTCCATATTTGTCATTTTGTGATTGAAATATTTTTCTCAGCAGAATGTCCTCCATGGTCATCCATTTTGTGTAATATTTCATGAGTTCCTTGTTTTTCAATGCTGCACAGTATTCCATACCATTCCATAGTATTCCATACCATTCCATAGTATTCCTACTCCTCCAGAGCTTTTCTATCCATTCATTTGTTGATGGGCACTTGGATTGTTTCCAACTCTTTGCTATTGTGAACAAAGCCAAAATAAACATAGGTTTGGTGCACATATCTGTTTGGGTGGCAGTTATGATTTCTTTGGGGTATATTCCCAGCAGTGGAATTTCTGGGTCAAATAGTATTTCTATTTGCAACTTTTTGAGAAAGTGCCATAGAGCCTTCCATAGTGGTTACAGCATTTTACACTCCCACCAGCCTCGCCACCATTTAATGTTTGCTGTTCTGTTAAATTTTGCTATTCTTACTGGGGTGAGATGATATCTCTTATTTGTTTTGATTTGCATCTCTCTTAGTGCTAGGAATTTTGAACATTTCTTCATATGTTTGTGTACCATCTGAAGGTCTTCTTTGGTGAAGTATCTGTTCATATCCTGTGCTCATTTTTCAATTGGGTTGTTTACCTTTATCTTGTGGTGGTGCTAAAATATTTTATAAATTCTAGATATATAACCCTTATCTGACATGTCATTACCAAATATTTTTTTCCGATCTGTGGCTTCCCTTTTTAATCTGTTGGAGAAGTTTTTGGACATGCATAGGACAGTATACTTAGAAAACCCTAAAAAAAAAAAAAGAAAGAAAGAAAGAAAAAGAAAACCCTAAAGACTCAGCAATAAAACTACTGGACATAGTTAACCAATTCAGCAAAGTGGCAGGATACAAGATCAACATAAAATAATCAATTTTATTTCTCTCTAAAGTACTGAAGAGCAATGGTATGTCTCTGGAGACTAAAGTGTGTCTGGTACAGGCCATGGTCTTTGCAATCACTTGTTATGTGTCAGAGAGCTGGACAATGACCAGGGAGGATAGAAAGAGACTTGATGCTTTTGAGCTTTGGTGTTGGAGAAGAGTGCTGAGGGTACCAGGGACTGCTAGGAAAACAAACAGATCCATCCTGGAGAGGGTTAAACCGGGCTGCTCCTAGGAGGCAAGGATTCTGAGACTTTGTCTGACATGCTTTGGTCATGTTGTAAGGAGGAACTGGTCCTTGGAAAAGGACATCATGCTTGGGAGGGTGGAGGGCAGACGCAGGAGGAGAAGGCCCTCTGGGAGGTGGATTGATTTGCTGACTGGGCCATCGGGATGATTGTGTCAGAGACAATGAGATTGGCACAGGATAGAGCAGAGTTTAGAGCTGTTGTACATAGGGTCACTATGAGTCGCAAGTGACTCGATGGCACATAACAACAACAGTGACAAAGAGAATATAGAAATGGAGCTAAGAAAAACAATACTCTTCACAATTGCTAATCCCAAAATTCAATATTTGAGAGTAAATCTAACCAGAATCACAAAGGATCTATTAAAAAAATTACAAAACATTATAACAACAAACTAAAAGAGACTTGGAGAAGTAGAAATATATCCTTGCTCATGTATAGGAAGACTAAACATTGTGAAAATGGCAATACTACCAAAGGCAATTTGCACACTTAATGCAATCCCAATACAAATACCAATTCCATTCTTGAAAGAGATAGAAAAGGCAATCTCTGATTTAATTTGGAATAGAAAGAGGCCTGGAATAAGCAAAGTACTCCTTAAAAAGAGAAACAAGGTAGGAGGCATCTCACTCCCTCATTTTAAATCCTACCATACTGCCGTGGTGTTCAAGACAGCATGGTACTGCTATGACAGACACACTGATCAATGGAATGGAAATGAGAATCCAGAAATCAGCCCATCTACCTATGGTCAACTGATTTTTGACAAGGAGACAAAGTCAGTTAAGTGGAGAAATGACGGCCTTTTAAACAAATGGTGTTAGCAAAATTGGAAAACTATCTGCAGAAAACTCAAGCAAGATCCACAGCTCATTCCACACACAAAAACCAATTCAAAGTGTATCATGGACAGAGGACTAAAACCAAGGACACTGTACTTCATTTAAGAAAAGGCTGGAAGAACTCTAGAAGTCCTAATACAACATAAGCAGCCTTCCAAGTATCCTGAAAAATTTACAACCAGAAGAGGATAAAATAGATGTGACCTTTTAAGAATCAAAGGTATCAATTTCTCTGTGAAGACCTTGACCTAGATCAGGCACATACTCCCACATCTTTCTCCCAGAGGCTATCTGGTCAGTCTAAGCCACTGACCTTGCAGTTAGCAACTGAATGCTTAAACACTGTGTCATCAGGACATATTTTTTTTGGCTTTTTAAAAAAATTTTAATTTAGTTTATTTTTCATCTCAATGAACATCTACAGAGATTTTGGAATTCCATTCATTCATTGTTGCACCCTTCCCCCCGCACAAACCCCTCCCCCCTCCCCCCAGGACATATTTTTTTTCAAAAGTTTATTTAAGTGAAACTCTACAAAACACATTGGATTTTCATTCTATCAATCATAGACATATTTTGATTAATATTATTAATTACCATGTCTAATCAAACATCAGGTGAAGTGCGCTGTGAAAACTAGGCCGGGGGCTGATTGTGGAACAGACCACCAATTACTCATATGCAAGTTCAAGCTGAAGCTGAGGAAAATTAAAC
>NW_006400162.1:244292-250712 GCF_000299155.1 Elephantulus edwardii
GACTCGACGGCACATAACAACAACAACAATCAAGCATCTATTGTATATTGCTTTTCCCTTCATTCAACTTGTGTTAGTTTTTACTCTCCTCTCCCTTCTCATCTCTGGAAAAATTGATAATGTATGAAGTTTACCTTAGCTATTTACAGTAGTATATATCACAGTTGTCTTAAAAAATGAACGTCTACAATCAGCATAATCTCTGCTAGTTATGCAATATATTGAACCTACAGAAGAAATATGGGCAATCTCCCCCTGAACATTTCAGCTTTCCCAAAACATGTAGGGTTGGTTTTAACTTGATAGCAATGAGCTTAAAGAGTTTTGTATTTAAGAGATTCTTGTAGCTCTGTGACTGTGCCAGTTTCTTTAGCTACTCATCCACTGATTGACACTGGAGTTGTCTCCAACTTTTTGCAATTCTAAGTAATGCTACAATAAATATCAAGGTGAATATGTCAGTTGTGCTTCAGCTCTTATTTCTTTGGCATACATACTTAGTATTGGGTTTCAGAATCAAATGGCATTTCTATTTGAAACTTTCTAAGGAAGTACCAATCTACATTTCATATTGATTATACCATATTACAATCCTACCAGCAGTATATGAGTGTTCTAATTTCTTCTCACCCTCACCAGCAAGTGTTTGATGGCTTATAAAACATTGGTACCTTTGCTGGGGTAATTTGACATCTCACTGTTGTTTTGATTTATGTCACTCTTAATGGGTACAGGTGGCAGAAGAACAATTCATGCCTTTAATTTGTGGTGCTAGAAAAGAGTGTTAAGGATATTGAAAGTCCATCTTTAGGAAAAAGACATCATGCTAGGAAAGGTGGAGAATCAGTGAAACAAATTATTCCAACAAATTGGATTGGCATAGCAATTTTAACAATCAAGTATAAATGAGTATGGCATAGGATAGGACAAGGTTTAGATCCATTGTTCATAGGGTTGCTATGAATTGTAGTTGACTCAATAGCACCTAACAACAATAAGAACATTCTTTCACCTAAATAATTATCAAATATATCTTTTTTTGGTTTAGTTTCTCTCCTGGGCTACTAGCTGTTGTTGTTTTTAGGTGTCATCAAGTCAACCAGGACCTACTGTGACCTCACAAATAACAGCACTGAGCCTTGCCCTACCCTACATCATCCTCATGATCTCTTGTGCTCAAGACCACTGTGGTAGTCACTGTGTCATTGAGTCTTCCTTTCTTCTGCTGGCCCTCTTTCCTTTATCAGCGTGATGTTTCTTTCCAAGGACTATTGCCTCCTGAAAATATGCTTATGGTGAGATGAAATTTCATCATCCTTGCCTACAAGAGGTACTTAGGCTGCACCTTCTTCAAGACAGATGTGTTTGTTCTCTTGCCAGTCAATACTCTTTGCCAACACCAATATTCAGAGGAATAAATTATTTTGTCATTCTTAGTTATTGTCCAACTTTCAAATGCACAGGAAGTAATGGAAAGAACATGGCTTGGATCAGGTGCACCTTAGTCTTTAAATTGACATTCTTGACAAATTGACATTCTTGACAAATTCTGGAGATGGTCTTGACAACAGATTTCCTCAATGCAACACTTGTATAAATTCTTTAACAATATCATTAATATCACATGCAAGTAAAATCTTTCTGATGGTTATTTAAAAATATGAATTATATCTTGAGGGAGAGAACTGTCTAAAAGGGATATATGATTTGGTATTATTATTATTACCGAAGTCCAGAATTAAGGTTGCATAGTGGAGTAGACTTGGGGGGAGGGATTGCATACCAGTGAAAGAGTTTTTCTTTTCCTTTTTAAAGAGAAGAATGAATTAGGTGGGGAGAGGATGGGCAGGGAGAAAAGTGCAACAATGAATTACTGGAAACCCTAAGACTCTGTAAACGCTCATTAAAATTAATAAAAAAGATGGATTATATATCAACATTAAAAACAATTAAAAATCCTCACCACTGGGCCAATAAGTAACAGCATAACAGACAGAGAAAAGATGAGGTCAATTATCTAAAGACATGTTGCACTGGGAAAAATGTCCTGTCAAGGAACTTTCAAAGAATGTCAGTTTTAAGACCAAAGTGTGCCTGAATCAAGCCATGGTATTTTCAAATCTTTCCTATGCATCCAAAAGTTGGACAATGAATAAGGAAGACCAAAGAAGAATTTGATGTCTTTGATTTGTGGTTTTGAAGTCTTAAAGGAAGCGTAGCCAGGGTGTTCCTAAGAAGCAAGAATGGTGAAACTTTGTCTCACATACTTTGGACATCAAGAGGAGCTCATCCTCGGAAAAAGATAACATGTTGGAAAATGTGGAGTATCACAGAAAGAGAGGAAGACCATCAACAAGATGTACTAACAAAGTGACTGTAACAATAGAATTGAGCATGGTGAAGATGATGTGGATGGTGCAGTATAAGGCAATGTTTTGATCTGTTGTTTACAGGGTTACTTTGGGTCATAATTGACTCAATGTCATATAACAAAAATAATGATCAAAATATTAACAACTGTTAATAATATGGTGCCCCTGGGTAATGTAAATTATTAACAAGCTCAGATGATAAGGAAAAAACTGCAAGTGTAAATTTATTCAGATATGGCCTAGCAGAAAGGCCCTCCAGTCTACTTTTGAAAAATTAGCCTTTAGAAACCCTATGGATCACAGTTCTCCTTTGACACACAGAGTCTCTGTGAGTTCAAGTGAACCCAACAACAATTGCTAGATGAATTTAATACAGTCAGAACAAATGTCAACCCACTGATAATGGCCAACAGTTGTAATCAGCACCTTGAACAAACCAAATTGTAGATTTGCTAAAGGAAGTGAGATGATGTGCTAAAGCCTCCTTTGTATAATTATCATAAGAGTCCGGAATGAAGGTTGCAGAGTGGAGCATACCTGGGGTAGAGGTGGGGGGTGCAGAGGATTGTAAACCAATGAAGGAATTTTTCTTTTACTTTTCAAAGAGAAGAGCAAATTGGAGGTGGGGAGGGAGGAGTGGGGAGTAAAGTGCAACAATGAATGAATGGGAATCCAAAATCTCTGTAAATGTTCATTAAAATTAATAATAGTAATAGTAATAATAATAATAATAATAATAAAACCAACTCCTTTTAGTTGGCAGTACAGGGCTGGAATCCAGTTTGAAAATCCTCTGCAGGAGCCAGGCTCTACAGAAGCTTGTTGGCTGGGATTTGTGAGCATTAGAGTGGAATGTTGATTTGCTAAGGGAAGTGAGATGATGTGATAAGACTGCCTATTAAAAAACCCATTAAGGCCCTCAGGCCTGCAGCCCTTGGGCATGGTTAATTTTTTTTTTTTTCAAACATTTTTTAAGTGGTATAGCACTGGTCTGTGCATTGCTGTACAGAGGTAACTCATGGTTGCTGTGATGCTAAACACTATGACACTAATGTACCAGATGTGATAATGGTTACCCATGGTGGACAGTGTTTGATGGAGCTTCCCAATTAAAACAAGCTTGGAAGCAGGAGTGGCATCCACTTCCAAAATGGCTTGCCTCTGGAAACTCTATGAATGTGGAGAAATGACCAAAGTTATACAAGTGTTCAGTTGCTGTGAGTTATCTATGACTTGATGGCACTTAACAGCAACAACACTATTCTGTAAACTATTTTGTTGTTGTTCTGTACCACAGAGTCAGAACCAACCCATAGCTAACCCTCTGGTGGGTCTTCAGAGGCAGTTAATCACCCATCCTTCTCTTGGTAAACTGCCTTATGTTGTTATTACTGTGGAGTTGAAATCGACTCACAACTAAATCTCCAATGGGTTTTCAGAGGCAGTAAGTCACATAGGATAATATCATCCATCTTTCTCAGGGAATAGTTGGTGGAGTTCAAACTGTGTGCCTGTGGGTTGGCAGCTTGACATATAGAAGGTTCTTGCTGAACAAATAAAATACTAGAAATAAAAAATTAAATCAAGCAAGAAAACATTTTTTTCAACTTAGATTCAAGAACCAATTTTTAACTTCAGTAGAGTTTAACTAACAGTAGTCTAACACTTTCTGGTTTAGAAATAGATCATATTTACTGCTTTTTTCTAGTCCTGATATTGAACCTCAAGTTCATATCTTATTGTCCAATTTTCTTGTCTCCTTAGGGAAAACAGTGATTTCTCTACTTTATAGTTTCCTCACTAAGAACTAAAGTAATTCTCAAACATATAAGTAGTTTTTCTAAAGTCATTTAACTAACATCCTGGATTTTTTAGTGCAACTGACTTCTCAATTTTCAGCAAACATTTATTGACAAACTCAAGGAACACAATGGTAAGTCAGACGCATTTTCTTTATGAGCTCACTATATCTTGTTCATCAAGAGTTGAAATTGACTTGATAAAAATGAGTTTCGGATTCACTTAACAAGCTTAAAAGCAAAATACCAACGCTTCAAGGCCACCTACGTATATGCCTTGAAATAAAAATATCTGGCAATTTGTTTCCCAGAAATCAGGCAATGAAAAACCTATAAAGCATAAATCCATTCTGATATACATGGTGTCTTAATGAGTCAGTCCACAGGAGTTACTTACTATATACTGGTAAAAATAATTATGCAGCTGGTGAGGTTGTGGAGAAACTGGAACCTTTAATCACTGTTGGTGGGAATGTAAAATGGTGCAACCACTTTGGAAAGCTATATGGCGCTTTCTCAAAAGGTTGCAAATAGAACTACCACTTGAGCTAGCAATTCCAATTCTGGGAATTTACCCTAACAAAACCATAACTGCTACCCAAGCAGATATATGCACACACATGTTTTTTGCAGCTTTGTTTGTAATAGCAAAGAGCTGGAAACAACCCAAGTGTCCATCAACAAATGAATGGATAGAGAAGCTCTGATATATTCACATAATGGAATACTATACTGCACTGAAAAACAAGGAACTCATGAAATATTATGCTAAGTTGATGACCCTAGAGGATATTATGCTGAGTGAAATATCTCAGTCACAAAAGGACAAATATTGCATAGGCCCACTATTATAAAACAGGACTGACATTGGGGTTGAGGGAAGACAGAGAAGAATGGGAGGAATGATGTATACAGCATTGCAACAGATGAGGGAGAGAACTGTTTAAAAGGGATATATGATTGGGCATTGTTGTCATGACAGGTGTCCAGTATGAAGGCTGCACAGTGCAGTGGACTTGGGGGGAGGGATTGCACAGCAATGAAAGAGTCCTTCTTTTACTTATCAAGGAGAAAACTGAACTGGGGGAAGGGGGTGGGCAGGGAGAAAATGTAACAATGAATGACTGGAAACCCTAAGTCACTGTAAACTTTCATTAAGATTAATTAAAAAAATAATTATGCAAATGACTAAAATGAAAATGGATCGAAGCCATGTTATTCTACAGGCTAACCTCATACCCAAGATAGCAACATAATAGGACAATAATAAATGAAGAAAAAATTTAGAAATTTGAGAGTTGATATAAAAAAAGGGAAAAAATCTATCACCATAGAAAAGTTCAGAACTTTGTGGTCATCCTTAATTTATAGAATCATTTAATGTTATGTTTATTTTTCATTTCATGTTTCATTATTTATTTTTTCCTAATAGTACAAAGAGTTTTAAAAAGTGCTAATGTGTCCTTCAAAACTAAAGTAAAACCAAAAAGTCACTACAATCCAGTTAGCCTCAATTCCTGGTAACCCATAGCTGAGCAGAACTCCCTATTGGGTTTCCTCGGCTGTAATCCTTACAGAAGATGACTGTCACCTCTTTGGTCCACTGAATGGCCAATGGGTTTGAACTCTTGTCAATCATTGCATCCACTCTGTCTCTGATAAGTGACAAATTACAGATGTGAATAGAGTGCTACCGGTGGATAAGAGAAGATGGAGGAAAGAAGAAGCCATTCCAGAAAAAGTCTTAAATGTCAAATTAACTAGGTGAAATGACAGGAAATTTAGAGAGGAATCCAAGTGCTTTGGTGGAATGCAACTCATTATTCTGTGTTAAATCTTCCAGTATTTCCTGCTGGCCTTCTCCCCGTGTCATGTCTTAATCTGCCATCTCGAACCTTTGTTATGTCCAGTACTGAATCTGTACCAGTGAAAAGCAATATTGTGGGGACAATGGAGGACTTCTTAACCTACAGAAGACCTGTGTTTGACTCATGACTGGTGCGTCTCACATGCAGGCACTACCCATCTGTCATGGGAGGCATGTGCATTGGGATGTAGATATGCATGTTACAATAGAGTTTCTGGATTCAGACAAACTAGAAAGAAATGCCTTCTGACCTATTTCCTCATATCAGATAATAAAGATATTTGTTGTTGTTGTTGTTTTGTGCCGTCGAGTCGTTTGCGACTCATAGCGACCCTATGCACAACAGCCCTAAACCCTGCTTTATCCTGCGCCAACCACACTG
>NW_006400162.1:273850-285305 GCF_000299155.1 Elephantulus edwardii
TATACCACAGAAAGCTCCATGGTCTAAAGTAACTAGCAACAACACCAAAAAGAACTCAACACAATGACAGCAATAAAACCTAACCTTTCAAAGGGCAATGCAGGAAGACAAAGTATTACAATGAAATCTGAAAGAAGCTGGATTCAGAAAATCAAAGGGGCCAAAATCACTCAGCATGTCTTAAGCTGAAGGAACTGAAGAACAAATTCAAGCCTTGAGTTGCAATACTGAAGGATGCTTTGGGCAGAATATTAAATGATTCAAGAATTAAAAAAAGATGGAGAGAGTATACAGCGACATTGTACCAAAAGGACTTGGTGGACACAGAAGAATTTCATGAAACAACATATGAGCAAGAGCCTGTGGTGATGAAGAAAGAAGTTCAAGCTGCTCTGAAAGAACTGGCAAAAATCAAGGCCCCAAGAATTAACGGCATTCCAATTGAAATATTTCAACAAACAGATGCTGCCCTGGATATGCTCACCAAGTTGTGCCAAGAAATCTGGAGGTCAATCACTTGGCCAACTGACTGGAAGAGATCTATATTTGATCCCATTCCAAAGAAAGGTGACCCAACAGAGTGTGGAAATTATCGAACAATATCTTTGATATCACATGCAAGCAGGATTTTACTGAAGATTATCCAAAAATGACCTGAACAGCACATCAACAGAGAACTGCCTGAAGTACAAGCTACATTTAGAAGAGGCCATGGTGCTAGGGTTATTATAGCTAATGTTAGATGGATCTTGGCTGAAAACAGAGAGTACTAGAGGACTGTCTATCTGTGTTTGACTATGCAAAGGCATTTGACTGTGTAGATTACAACAAACTGTGGCTGACTCTGAGAAGAATAGGAATCCCAGAACACTTGATTATGCTTATGTGAAATTTATACTTGGACCAGGAAGCAGCTGTCAGAACAGAGCAGAGCAGGGAAACACTGCATGGTTCAAAATTGGGAAGGATGTACGTCAAGGATGTGTCCTATCTCCCTATCTTTTCAATAAATATGTGGAACAGATTATCCGGGAGGCCTGACTCTATGAGGAGAAATGTGGCATCAAGATAGGAGGTAGACTCACCAACAGTCTGCGTTATGCAAATGACACAACCCTGCTTGCTGAAACTGAGGAGGATCTGAAGCGCTTTCTGTAGAAGGTCAAGGACTGCAGTCTTCAATATGGATTGAAGCTCAACATCAAGAAAAGAAAGATTCTCACCACTGGGATGGTTAGCAGCATTCGGACAGATGGTAAAGAGATTGAGATTGTTAACTGTTTCATCTTGGTTGGCTCTAGAGTCAACACTCTTGGAACCAGCAGCCAGGAATTCAAGGGACAAATTGCATTGAGAACGTCTGCTGTCAGAGACCTCTCCAAAGTACTGATGAGCAATGATGTCAGTCTGGAGATTAAGGTGCGCCTGATACAGGCCATGGCCTTTGCAATTACTTGCTATGCATTAGAAATCTGGACAATGACTAGGATGCCTTTGACCTGTGGTGCTGGAGAAGAGTATTGAATATACCATGGACTGCTAAGAGAACAAGTTTGTCCTGAATAAGGTGAATCCTGGCTGCTCCTTGGAGGCAAGGATCCTGAAACTTCCTCTGACATACTCTGAACATGTTGCAAGGTGGGATCAGTCCTTAGAGAGGGACATCATGCTTGCGAAGGTGGAAGGACAGTGCAGGAGAGGAAGACCCTCAATGAGATGGATTGATTCAGTGACTGGGGTAGTGGGAGTAGGAATGTCAGAGACTGGCACAGGATAGAGTAAGTTTAGGGCTGTTGTACACTGGGTCACTATGAGTCACAAGCGACTCAATGGAACTGAACAACAATTATAAAAGCAGAGAGCTATGGTGGCCTATTGGTAAGAAGCTGTGCTACAGTCCCAAAAGCACGTGGTTCAAGTCCATCAACTGCATGTGGGAGAAGGATGAGCAATCTCCTCCTGTGACATTAATTGCTTCTGAAAACCTGCTGGAGAGTCAGCTATGGGTTAGTTCCGACTCGATGGTACACAACAACAACAATGACAATTAAAAAAGCATTACTTTCTACTGGTGAGTGGCTTGAAATACTGGTAGGTATACCTTCAAAATACTCCAAAATAGCAGAACAGTTTATGCCCATAAGACTAAGGACTGAAAACTGGCTAGTAAAAATCATAGGCAGAACCATTTACATCTTTGTAAATCTTGATCACAAGTTAGTAAAGAATAATAAATGACATTATTATATTAATGACAATCTAAATGAGGTGATGAAATGATACAATGTGATCAGATCTCTTAGAGGGTAGGAGGATGAATATATCCCTTTTCTCATTCAGTTTCTCTTATGTGGTTTCATAGTACTGAAATGAAAAATGATTCATGATGTTACAAAGTTTGGATAATATATGAAAATTCAAAACAATGCTATTTTAGTTTTTTACTGACTTATTTTTGAGACATAAAAATATGCTAATCAAAGTGCATTTAATTTGATAGACACAGGATGTTGGAAATTTCCATCAAAACCAAGTGAAGGACAAAAGGAAAAGACTAAAACAGAACCAGTATTGGGATTAATGTCCCATTTTTCACTTGGTGTTTCATATGGTCAATAAGTCATAGGGACACAGACACTTACAGCAGTCTATGTTCTTATAGGTAGGATCATCCTGCTTTTACAGAAGAGAAAATTGACGTGCTGATACATCAAGTACTCTGTCCTACAGTCCACACTAGCCAGCAAGTCTCAAAAGGGGTCTATTGCCAAAGTCTCTACCTACAATATCAAAAGGGCAGCTTTTGTTATTTAATTTCCTGCTTGGAGACTATCCCAGAACAAGGAGTCTACGAGGGTGAGATGATGTGGATTGTAAGGTCAGTGAATGTGAGTAGAGGAAAGATCAACAGATGCCTCAGAGCTGGACATGTTTGTGAATGATAAATGGACCTGTTACAGGCTGATGATCTTCTTCCAGGCAGTCCAGTGATCCAAACTCTTGGAGTTCTCCACAGCTTCACCACAGCACAAGAGGATCCAGCCAAGAAGTCATGTTTTTGTTATTGTTGTTGTTATGTGCTGTTGAGTCTCCACAGTGACTGTATGTACAACAGCCCTCAGCCCTGCTCTATCCTCTGCCACTGTCATTGTCTCTGACACACCTACCCCCATTATCTCAGCCACTGAATCAATCCATCTCTTCGAGGGTCTTCCTCTCTTGTGCTGTCCCTCCACTTTTACACTCAATACCACCACAGTGACCCTTCACTGAGTTTAAAGGCTGCAAATTTTAACAGGAGAATACTGCCCATCTTTCTCCCATGGGGCCAATGATGCGTCTGAAAGAGGCACAGGCTTATGGTTATCAGCACAGCAGGGTAAGGACAGCATTAGTGCTCCTTTAAGAAGTCCTTAGTGTCAGCCAAACACAGTGTGTTTATCACTTTTGTAAGTGGGTGAATTAGAAGTTTTCTCATGCTGGCCCAGCAACTGTTTTCTAGCTTGGCAGTAAAGCTGCTTTTCAATTCACCTTGACCTAAGCACGAGCTCACAGGGTGCTTCACCAAGCTATGAAATTACTATTTTCTACATCACTGAAACACCATAGGAGGAATGCCTCTTCAGGCCTTGATGAACAACACTGAGTCAGCCCTGCAAATAAGGAGGCCACAACACGAGCAGGTTTCCTCAGCTTGCAAGTGGGCACAGGATCAAATTCAGAGGAAATGCAAAATGGGCTAGAAATGAAAGATGCTGACATGAGGCACGGAATTCAGTGAGCCACTGCATGGAAACACGTGAGGCCCAACTGAGGCCCTTGTTTGAGTAGCCGGCTGTCCAGCAGCATGTAGATGTCTACAGGAGGCAGCAACAGAACAGCTCTCATGCACAGAACTCAGGCAGGTGAATGACAGAATATGTGCATGTCCACTGCTTCTCATAAAGTTTGCCAGAGGGATTGAATAGCCATGAAAAGCAAATTTTGTGGAAATGGAAAATTAAAAAACTTGATTATTGTGCTCTTTCTGACATTTACTAAGTATGTTTTGAGCAGCTATTTTGGGGTCTGAGTATTATTTCCAAGAACAACCTGGCATTCATGACTGCTTTTTAATTTTTTTAATGCTTTAAACAAAAGTGGTGTGTTTTGTTTTTTTTTCACTTATCAGTAGGAACTTAACTTTTATTTAAAGCTCAGCAAACATGTGGTAAGATGGAAGTATATTCCAAATTTAATTACTTGGGTTCTTTCCAGGTAGATGATTTCTCAGTGAACTGATGAACATTTTAGGTAATGTGGTTCTTCTCCGAGCTTGGTGGGTCCTGAGAACCAGGAGCTCTGGAGTGATAGTGAGTAGGAAATCCACCAAGCTATTCCACGGGAGAAAGCTGTCAAGTCTCCTTCCAGGTTATTCATAACCTACTGAAAACCCCCTGGCAGGTCAGCTACAAGTCAAAACCAACTCAACAGCACAGAACAATAACAAAGCACCAGAAAACAAAGGTAACAAATACAGTTGATAATCCTAGAGCTCTGAGTTTTAAAGGAAATTATAAAAGAAGTAGTTCAAACAGTAACATATGCACAACCAAAAATTTACAAAACTTACAAAATTTACAAAAACAAGAACCAAACCTGGAAATCACATTGCCCACATCTGGATCAGTGAACTCTCCACATCGTTGGGCATCTCAGGGCTGGCAGTGACTATCTCTGGAGGACACGTCTGCATGTCTAGCACCAGGCTCATGCTGTGCCCAGGAGGTGAGTGCAGGCACTCCTGCCAGGGCTGGGGTGATGTGCTATCTGAACTGCTGCTCACCTGCAGCATATGGTTGAGTCAAGTTCATGTGCAGATCAACTTCCAGGAGCAAAATGTCCCACATACTCACTACTTTTCATACTGGAAGAGTCAGTGATTTCTGACTGTGTGTCCTGTATATATCCACAGTCTGGACTAGAAGAGAGGCACTGAATGTGGCAGGGAGGACTGGCTGCCCTGGGCATCTCTACGGCCATCAGAAACTCCAGCCCGGGTTCTCAGTCCCCGACCTCTCAACATTCCTTAAACCAGCAGAGGTGCCATCTGTCACCTGGTACTACATTTTGGACCCTCCCCAGTAGCGTCAACCACCTCTCTCCTATGTGAAGAAACTTTGCTCTGAGTTTACTAACATCTATCTTCTGCCACCACAGCTGACCCTCCAGTTAAGTTTCTCCCTTGGAATCAGTGGTGGATTCAAAGCACCACAGAGGCTCTGCCTGTGGGATAGAAGAATCTCCCTACTGATGACTCCATCAGAACTCCCCAACCACAAAAAGAAGAAACAACAGCAAGGACTAAAGAAATTCTGTGCATGAGGTCAAAGAGCAAATGAGGTCTGAAGCAAAGCGGAAATACATTATTCAGAGTATATAAGATTTGTATATATAATTTTTGTTGTTGTTGTTGTTGTTATGTGCCATTAAGTCACTTGTGACTCATAGTGACCCTATACACAATAGCCTTAAACCCTGCTCTATCCTGTGACAACATTATTGTCTCTGACACACCTACTTTCATTACCCCAGTCACTGAATCAGTCCATCTCATTGAGGGCCTTCCCCTCCTGCACCTGCCCTTCACCCTCCCAAGAATGAAGGACTGGTCCCTCCTTACAACATGTCCAAAGTATGTCAGATGAGGCTTCATAATCCTTTCCTCCAAGAAGCAGGCTGGCTTCACCCTCTCCAGGACGAACTTGTTTGTTCTCCTCGCAGTCCATGTCATATATAATGTTGTTGTTGTTGTTGTTGTTGTTGTTATGTGCCGTCGAGTCGCCTGCGACTCACAGCGACCCTATGTACAACAGTCCTAAACTCCGCTCTGTCCTGTGCCAATCGCACTGTCTCTGACACTCCTATGCCAATTATCCCAATCACCGAATCAATCCACCTCATAGAGGGCCTTCCTCTCCTGCGCTGTCCCTCCACCCTCCCAAGCATGATGTCCCTCTCCAAGGACCTGTCTCTCCTCACAACATGTCCAAAGTATGTTAGACGGAGCCTCAGAATCCTTGCCTCCAAGGAGCCACCCGGTTTAACCCTTTCCACGACAAAGCTGTTTGTTTTCCTAGCAGTCCATGGTATTCTCAATACTCTTCTCCAGCACCACAGCTCAAAGGCATCAATTCTCCTTCTATCCTCCTTGGTCATTATCCAACTCTCTGATGCATAACAGGTGATTGCGAAGACCATGGCCTGCATCAGACGCACCTTAGTCTCCAAAGAGGCACCATTGCTCTTCAGCACTTTGGAGAGGTCCCTAACAGCAGACCTTCCCATTGCAATGCGCCTTTTAATTTCCTGGCTGCTGGTGCCAAGAATGTTGACTATATATAATAGCAACTATAATATGTTATAAATATAATATGTGGAGACAATACCAACTCATGTTGACCCCATGTATGTACAGCTTATTTGTTCAACAGGATTTTCAAGGCTGTAACCATTCAGAGTCCTGGTGACACCACATGTTACTTGTTAGGCTTGTTGGTTTTGCAATTTGATGTCTTCAAGTATGACTCATAGCAACCCTATGAATAGCCAATCTGAACCCTGTCCTATCCTGTGCCATCCTCATATCCAACACACTCGAGCCCATTGCTGAAGTCATTGTGTCATTCCTCTCCTTCATTGATTCTCCACTTTTCCTAGCATGATATCCTTTTGCAAGGAATTGCCTCACCAAGCTACATGTCCAAAGCATGAAAGATGAAGTTTCCCCATCTTTGCCTGCCAGGAGCACTCTGAGACATATATGTTTGTTCTTTTAGCAGTCCAGGGGATATACTTTTTCAACACCACAACTCAAAGGCACCAATTCTTTTTCTGTCATCCTTATTCATTGTCTAGGCTAGTAAGCTAACAATCAGTGGCTCAAATCTATCAGCTTCTGCACAGACAGAGAGAGACAAGGCAGTCTCCTCCCATAGAGATGCACAGTCTTGGAAGGCTGACAGAGGATCATCAAAAGTTGGAATGAACTAAACAGTGATAAGTTTTGTAATGCAACCATTCAGAAGCAGATCACCAAGCCTGTCTTCTGAGACATCTCTAGGTGGATTCAAACAGTCACCTAACAGACAACAGGTGAGTGCTTACCTGTTTATGTCACCCAAAGACCACACACACAATTGTTCTTAAGCACCACTGAGCTAACTTTGACTTACAGTAACCTTAAGTAAATAGATCTAAAAGCCTTCCTGATTGTGCTATCTTACTGAGCATTGTCTTCTCCTTTTCCAAGCATGATGTCCTTTTCCAAGAACATTGCCTCCTGATAACATATCCAAAGTATCTAAGACAAAAATCTCACCACCACTGCCTTTAAAAAGCACCCTGTCTGCACTTCCTCCAAGAGAGATTTGTATGTCCCTTTGGCAAGCCATGGTATAGTTACTTAAAGGCATCAATTCTTCAGTCTTCCTTATTTATTATCCAACTTTAACATGCATATGAAACAATTAAAAATACCATGATTTGGGTCAAGTGTACCTTAGTCTTCAAAGTGACAACCCTGCTCTTTAGCACTTTCAAGATGTCTTTGACTGTACATATGACCAAGGAAATAGGCCTTTTGATTTCTTGACACAATTTCCATAGATGTTGATTATAGGTCTAAGTAAAATGAAATCTTTGACAATTTATTCTCTCTATCATAATAAATGGAGAAAATAACATTATCATGATGTCGCCCACTTGGCTCAGTGTGAAATATTTCAGGCTTAGCTCTACTCAGGTCCTCCAAGATGCTCTAAAGACTCAATTTGACTCAGCTCTATAGCCTTGCTCTCTTCCTGAATTAGTAGTCCTTGTAAAAAGAGAGATCCTTTATCCTTCATGTCTCCAGCAGAAGTGCCAGACATAAATATTTTATTTAACAAGTGTCACAGCTCCATCTTCCCACTTTGATAGAATGGCAGGGGTGCTCCACCATGCCACATTAACTTAGGGTAGTTCAACAAAGAAACCAAGGTTAGGATGCCTAAAAAGGGGAAGAGAAAGCTGCCTTACCTTGGAAAAGATGATAGTCACTGAGGGGAACTGGTTTAATACTGGCCTGGGAATTTGGCCAGCATCACCATTTTCAAAATCCCTTAAATTGGGGAAAACTCAAAGCATCAGGCACTGTGTGGTCATTTTGAACACAGCTATTTTTGAATTCTGTACTGATCCTCCACTGCATTTGTCCCCAGAACCATTAACACTCCTCTTGCTAAAAACCAACCTGACCAGAAAGGTTGAGAGAAAGATGCAGTAATCTCTACAGAGACAGCACAATGCTTATTTTTAGCCTTCTGATATTTGAACATAAACGTTTTGAGCCTGGTAGAACTATAAGGAGATTTGTACATCTGAAGGATACAAAAAAAGAGAAGCAGAGACAGGAGGGGTCTGTAATATTAAAGAAAACCTTTCACTTTTATTCAAAAGAGGAATATTCTTTAATTTTTTTAAAAAGTAGCTCTATTTTAAGCTCTTTTTTTAGGTTTTTAGAGGCTCAGTTTAAGATAAAAAGAAACAGACCAGATAACAGGAAAGCTTTTACAGCCAAAAGATGTTCTATTTGGAAATTATCAACCATTTAGCAACAAATCTGTGGTAAAGAGGGAGTGGGGGGAAAGGAGAAACAGACTCTCTAAGAGAATGAAGCACTCTCTTCTTGTCCACATATAGGCTGTAGATGATTTCTCAAACACCATTTTTCTAAGGGGCAATTTGTTTGTTTGTTTAAAGCACCAATAGGGTTAACAGTATGGTGCACTAGGCAGATGGCAGCCAGGCCCCTTGACACGAAAGATTCCATAAAACAAAACGAACAGATATGGGTTATAATCAGGAGTTTAAAATGATAAACAAGTAGTTCAAATACTGACTGAAAAAAGAAACGGGATGAAAATAGAGTAAGGAGGCAAATGGAATAGTGATTTGTGAAGGAACTGACAGTGCAGCAGTTTTTGATCTTTCATAACCAACTTTCTGATCAGAGCTGGAGTTTAGAGTGACAGTAGTAATACCAATGATTGAGGTTCTCCTCCTGTGTTTCCCATATCCACATGGTGAAAAGGTGAGAGACATTCCTCCTTCCCACCAGCAAGTGGCTAACAGGGCTCCTCCATGTCCCCTTCTGCTCTAGCTGAGGGTGGTGCGTGCCAGCGTGGATCTGGCTTTGAGAGAATAACACCTGGAGACAGGCTTTCTCTGCCTCTTAGTTTCTGTTGGAGTGTGTCCCTGAGCAGGGGTGTGGCCTGTAGTCATAGCCTGGACAGACAGGAGTGCCCTCTCAGCAGGATCTCTGCCCCAATCATATCTTATGATGGCACAAACTGCCCCCCAAAATGGGGCCCTGTGGATCCAGTATTCCACACATGCCACCACCAACAATCTCCAGATTGTCACTGACTGTTGCTGGCAGAGTATTCATTCCCGTGAGCTCTGTTAGGTGCATGCCACCCCCACATCTGAAGGTGCACACACTCCACATATTATGGTCAGGGTAGTGCACCATTTGTGAACTTGTGTCCCTCTGAGTCTATCACCTGCTCTAGCGGAGGATGTCCCCGAGAGTAGAACTCTTTTGGATCTGGCATGGGGTATATGGTACCTACACAGTGGGAGACACATGCTCACCAACCCTAGCACTGATAGGGAAGTGGCATCTCTACCTGGGTGCCCTACTGCCTGCATTCATTTCAGGACCTAGCAGAGACAGCATACCTGGCTGGAAGAACTACTTCAGGCTCCTGTATGCCTGGGCTGAAACTGCATCCCAGACCTGGTGCCTTTCCTCTCGATGGCCCTGGCAGAGGCTGTTTTCCTGGCTGGCCACCATGTATTGGGCTAGTCCCAAGCCAATAGACGCTCTGTCTGTGGCTGGGTTTTGTGTCTTCAGTCAAAACTCAGATGAGCACATACTCCATCCTGATTGGCACCCAACCCCAAAATTCTGCTGGATGCACAGAAAAGTGGCCCAAGAACAGACAGCTTGCATCAACTTGTCTGAGCAGTGACAAAAGCACCAATCAAGTGCTGTCTGCACACCTCAAGGTTTCTTTCTCCCTCACCCATTTTCTTCCTCTTCTTTCCTTTCCTTCTCTTTTGTCCTCTTCCTTTCATTAATCACTTCTTTTTGTAATGAGGAGGGTTTTTTTTAAAAAAAATTATTTCCTACTGGTTTACTAACAAAGTTCACATGTTGTTTTTCACATAGGATTTTTCCCATTTCCTTTACCCACCCCTCCATCCACCCATCAAATTTTGTGATCTTATGATTAAACTCCCCCTCTGCCTATCCTTATTCTCTGCTCCCCCATCCCTGTCATGATCCTTGTACTCATTCTACAATAATGGTCTTATACAGTATTTGTCTTTATGAGACTGAGTTCACTCAGCATAAAGCTCTCCAGTCCCTCCCAAGTTAGGTAATAATTTACAAAATCATTGCTCCTGTGTGCTGCACTGTATTCCACTGTGCGAATGTACCATAATTTCTCAATCCATTCATTTCTGGTTGGACATTTGGGCTGTTTCCATGCTCTTGAGATGGTGAATAACACTGCTATGAACATTGGTGTACAAATCTCAGTTGGTGCCTCAGTTCTCATTTTCTTGGGGTATATTCCAAGCAGTGGCAAAGCTAAGTCATATGGAATTTCCATGTTCAGCTCTTTGGGAAAATGGAAAACTGCCTTCCAAAATGGTACCATTTTACAATCCCACCAACAATGTATAACAGCTCCTATTTCACCACATCTTCTCCAACATTTATCACTTGCTGTCCTGCTAAACTTTGTCACTGTTACTGGGATAACTCAATGTGATTTTTATTTGCATGACTCTTATTACCAGTGATTTTGATCATTTCTTCAAGTGTCTGTTGGCCATCTAAATGTCTTCCTCTGTGAAAAGTCTTTTCATGTCTCTTGCCCATTTTATAATTGGATTATCAATCTTTTTCTTCTGGAGGCCCAGGAGTAAACTTGTGTTAAGAAACCCCTGTCTGAGATGGTCTTGCCAAATGTTTGTTCCCAGTCAGTAGGTTTAGAAGGCCTCATATACAGTAAAAAGAGAATGCCAGAAATGCACAATCTGAAGATGATAAAACTGATAAATGGGACCTTCTAAAGATTAAATCTCTGTGGTCATAAAAAACTTTTACTTTTTTCTTAAATTATTAAATTTTATTACTTTTAAAGAACATTTACAGAGATTTGGGGTTTTCATTCCTTCATTGCTGCACCATTCTCTCTACCCTCCTCCCCAGTTTGTTCTTCTTCCCCTGTCATCCGAATGTCTGTTTTAATTGTCCAATTGCCACAGTGCTTGTGAAAGTCAGTTCTGATTAATCTCCTTTGTCAGTGTGTCCTTTGCCATTCCCTATCACTCCTCCCTGAGAGAGACTTCACCCTGA
>NW_006400162.1:292175-294000 GCF_000299155.1 Elephantulus edwardii
ACAGTGTCAGGTAGTCTTCGTTCCTCTGGGGTCTCACAGTCTTTGCTCCTCTGGAGTTCCACGGTAGGTGGCTGGCTGTTGTTCTTCCTGGGTCTCTTCCCGGCCCCTCTCACGGTGGAACCCCATCTGGCGGCGGCGTTCTCCCGTCTGGCGGTGGCGTTCTCCCATCTGGCGGGGGCGTTCTCGCGCTGTGTCGCTCTCGCTCATAAAAAACTTTTTCATTTTTCATTTCATCTCTTTTGCTTTCTCTCTCTCTCTCTCTTTTTTTTTTACTTTCCCCTCCCCCTTCTTCCTTTTGTAATTCTAGTACTAGTTTGGATTTTATCTGTCCAATCTTGGTTTTCCTTTTGTTTGCTTGCTTGGGCCTAGGGTTTTTTTTCTCCTTCTTGTCTCATGCGACAATATACAATAACAGTGTCCACATTGGCCAGCCACACACATACCTTGTTCAGCTTTATCCACTGGACAAAAGCAAACACTGACACCCATACCAGCTGACTGAGAACAGACTACAGTCAACATCAGCAAAGTCTGGCTCAACATCTTTGCATGAACAGCTAATCCACTATATCATATCCAGAACACAAGAGGTGAAAGACTGACTGAGAAGTGCAAAACTAGCAGGCTGCAAAGCACATTAACTTAGATCAAATATAAATACCAAAAATAAAATAATACAACATAACTATAATGTCTCAGAAGCAATGAAACGCATATACATATTTTAAAACCAACCCAGGACAAATCACTGCCCAAAAATAGGAGTCAAAAAGCTTTCAAAAGAAATGTTATTGGAACTTCCAAATAAAAAATTCAAAGGAATAATTCCAGGTTTTTTACTTGCCTGAGAAAAAAATCAGAGGAGAAAATATAGAAAAAAATCTGGAAAATTTAATAATAATAATCCAAAGATAAAATAAATGGAAACATGGAATCCCTACAAAACCAGAAAACTAACATAATATTGAAACTAAATTTTCAAAACTAAGTAGCACACTGGAAAATTTTTTAAAAAATTAATCAATGGAACACTAAATTAGTAAGATGAAAGACAAATCTCTTAATAGTATTATTAGAGGAACAATCAGGGAGAAAGATGATAAATGAAGAAAATAATTAAATAGTATATCATCGTAAGTGTGACTCAAATTCCAAAAACAGAACAATAACAACAACATTGCTGAAAGTCTGAAGGTCTATAGAACAAATCTTCTCTAATATAATGAAGATAAGAAGATAAGTGTCCCAGAAATTCAGTCATCCTCAAACAGACCAGAATTGAAAAAGATAAACATAAAGACATATAAAAATCAAACTATAAAGGAAACCAACAGAAAAATATAGAATAATACTAAAAGTAGTTTGAGAAAATTAAAGAGATGTGTACAAAAGATAATGAATATATAAAGCTCTGATTTCTCAGCAAAAACTAGGAATACAAACAGACAATAGGAAGATATGCATAAAGACATTGTATGAGAAACTCTAACCAAAGCATTCAAAGAGGAAAAGGGCAATACAAACGATTTACATAGACAAAAAAGTAAAACTAGGGGAGGGGGTGGGTAGGGAAAAAAGTGCAACAAAGAATGAATGGAAACCCTAAGTCTCTAAACTTGCATTAAAATCAATAAAAAGAAGGGAAAAAAGGAAAACTATATCTACATAATATAAGAACTTACAGAAATCTCAAAACTCAACAAGAACTTATTGGAAATAACAGAGACTCAATAAAGTGTCAGGGTACAAGCTTGTTGTTGTTGTTGTTGTTATGTGTGGTCGAGTCGCTTGTGACTCATAGTGACCCTTTGTACAACAGCTCTAA
>NW_006400162.1:294830-297511 GCF_000299155.1 Elephantulus edwardii
GGAGACAGGACACATCCCTGGCATACGCCCTTCCCAATTTTGAACCATGCAGTGTTTCCTTGCTCTGTTCTGATGACTGCCTCTTGGTTCAAGTATAAGTTTCTCATTAGCATGATCAAGTGCCGTGGGTTTCCCATTCTTCTCAGAGTCAGCCACAGTTTCTTATGGTCCACACAGTCAAATGCCTTTGCATAATCAATGAAGCACAGATAGACATTCCTCCGGTACTCCCTGCTTTCAGCCAATATCCATCTGACATTAGCTACAATATCAGTAGTACCATGACCCCTTCTAAACCCAGCCTGGACTTCTGGAAATTCTCTGCTGATGTGCAATTCCAGTCGTTTTTGGATAATCTTCAATAGAATCTTGCATGCATGTAAAATCAATGATATTGTTATATAGTTTCCACACTCTGTTGGGTCACCTTTCTTTGGAATGGGAACAAATATTATAGATCTCTTCCAGTCAGTTGGCCAAGTGGTTGTTCTCCAGATTTCTTGGCACAACTTGGTGAGCATGTCCAGGGCAGCACTTGTTAGCTGAAATATGTCAATTGGTACAAGCTTAGCTTACAAAATTCACTTATACTTCTATTCAACAATGAATGGAACTCTTAAAGGGAATAAGGAAAACAATGAATCTTAAAATAGTCACTCCAAAGTATTAAATACGTCACAATAAATTAATGTATCTAAAGATTCAAAAGACCTATGCAAATAATAGGTACCAGTAGTCAGCAAAGCAGGAGATTACTGCACTGGGAAAATCTTCAGTTAGGGACCTCTCCAGATTATGAAGGATTAATGATGTCAATTAGAGGATTAAGGTTCATCTGATTTAGACCACGGTCTTTCCAATCACTTGCTATGTATCTAAGAGCTGTACATTGAATAAGAATGACAGAATTGATGACTCTGAGATGTGGTGTTGGAGAAGAGCACTGAATATCCCAAGGACTGCCAAAAGAGGAGAGGGTACATACAGAGTGTGCTTTGGAGACAAAAATGATGAGGTTTCACCTTACATACTTTGAGCATTGTTGCTAGTAGTGTCTATTCCTTGGAGAGGGACATGATGCTCAGAAAGATGGAGGATGGAGGATCAGGGAAGAAGAGGAAGGCCTACAACCAGGTGGAATGGCATGATAACTGACACAATGGGCTCTAATGTGTCAGGAAATGTGAGGATGGCATAGGATCGGACAGGGTTCAGAACTGTTGGGTTGTACTCTACTCAATAGCACCTAACAAAAACAACATGCAAAGAAAACTACAAAACATTACTACAAGAATCAGAAACTGACCTACATAAGTAGAAGCAAATACTAACCTCATGGACACTGTTGTGGTATACCACTGAGTCAGAACCAACTCAAACCTGGCACTCCAGCAGGTTTTCCTAGGCAGTTTAATTGCCCAGGAGGAGACGGTCTATCTTTCTCCCAAAGAGCAGCTGGTGAATTTGAGCTGTGTGCCTTCAGGCTAGGAGCCTAACTCCTTACCACTAAGCCACCTCATTAGCTATCTCATTAGCTACTGTTGATACCAGATGCCACCAAGTTGACTCATAGTGACCTTATGAACAAGAGATCTGAACGCTGTCCTATATTGGGCTAAGCTTATCATCTCTGATAAACTCAAGCCTATTGCTGCAGTCATTGTCAATCCATCTCATCAAGGAGCTCCCTCTTCGTTACTAATCCTCTACCTTTCCAAGCATAATGTCCCACTCCAAGGAACAGACTCTCCGAGGAACATGTCCAAAGTATGTGAGATGAAACTCTGCCATCATTGCCCCCAAGGAACATTTAAGTTACACACTTTTTAAGATACATAAGCTCTTCAACAAATAATGCTGGCAAAACTGGACTTCTACCTGCAGAAAGTTGAAACAGGATCCACATCTCACACCACACACAAAAATCAAATCAAGGTCGATCAGAGATCTGGGAGTAAAGCCCCAAGCCATAAAGTTCATAAGAGACAAACTAGGATCAAGCTTAGAAGTGCTAGCCCAAATTATAAAGAGACTGTCAAATACAACCAAAAGTGAACAATCTGAAGAAGATAAAATTGATGCATGGGATCTTCTAAAAATTAAATCCTTGTGTGCATCAAAAACTTTTTCCAACAGGGTGAAAAGAAAACTTACAGACTGGGAACAAACATTTGGTAATACCATCTTAGACACGTGTCTTGTAACAAAAGTTTACAAAATACTCCTGGGTCTCCACAAGTAAAAGACTGATAACCAAATTACAAAATGTGCAAAAAAAACATGGAAAACAGACACATGAAGAAATGCTACAAATGACTAGCAATAAAAGAGATGCAAATCAAAACCACAATGAGGCACCATCTCACACCAGCAACAATGATAAACTTTAACAGATCAGCAAGTAGTAAATGTTGGAGGGGATGTGGTGAGATAGGAACTCCTATACATTGTTGGTCCTGTTGTAAAATGGTACAACCATTCTGCAAGGTAGTCTGGCACTTCCTCAAAAAGAAGAACATAGATACTCCATATGAACCAGCTATTCTACTACTTAGAATAAGCAAGTGAAAATATCATTGCTTAGAAGGTCAAGGACTGCAGCCTCCTATATGGATTAAAGCTCAACATCAAGAAAACAAAGATTCTCACCACTGGGCCAATTGGCAGCATCAGCATGGATG
>NW_006400162.1:298555-300504 GCF_000299155.1 Elephantulus edwardii
CCTGAGAAAATAAGAAGTGAGGCACAAATGGAGATTTGTACACCAATGTTCGTAGTAGCATTATTCATTATCACAAGAACATGGATACAGTCCAGATCTCCAACCACAAATGAATGGAGTGAGAAATTATGGTACATTTATGCAACGGAATACTACACAACACACAGTAGCAATGATTCTGTAAATTACTACCTAACATGGGAGGGACTAGAGAGCATTATGCTTAGTGAACTAAATTAGCCCCACAAGGATGAATATTGTATAAAACCATTAATGTAGAACAGTATAAAGATCCAAGAGGGGTGGAAGAGGTAGGAAGCAGAGGGATGAGGATGTGCAGGGGGAGGGGGGATTAATTATGGGGTTGTACAATTTGATGGGTGGGTGAGGAAAATGGAAAGACTTTGTTCTTGAAAACAATATATTCAAATTTTTTAAATAAATTAGCGGTGTTGTTGTTATGTGCCGTTGAGTTGCTTACAACTCACAACAAACCCTATGGACAATAGCCCTAAACCCTGCTCTGTCCTGTGCAAATCTCACTGTCTCCAACTACCCACCCTGATTGCCCCTGTCACTGAATCAATCCACTTCATAGAGGGTCTTCCCCTCCTGCACTGTTCCTCCACCCTCCCAAGCCTGACATCCCTCTCCAAGAACTGGTCCCTCCTTGCAACATATCCAAAGTATGTCAGACGAAGCTCAGAATCCTTGCCTCCAAGGAGCAGCCTGGTTTAACTCTCTCTAGGCTGAAATGTTCATTTTCTTAGCAGTCCACGGTACATTCAATACTCTTCTCCAGCACCACAGTTCAAAGGCATCAATTCTCCTTCTGTCCTCCCTAGTCACTGTCCAGATCTCTGATGCATAGCAAGTAATTGCAAAGACCTTAGGTGGTGCAAGAACCATTGGGACCCGAGGGGAAAACAATCTATAAACCAGTTCTACAGAACACATCACCCTTGCTTGGGAAACATTACCACTAAACTTAAAGAGACATTGGCCACAGGATAAAAACATCAGCAGCTGAAGTGTTTGGAATCACAGAAGCCCTGAAAGCTTCAGATGTAAGCTATGAGATCAAGGGCTGGAAAATGGAAGACAGGTGTTGAAGGGAGTGGGCAGAAGTGGATGGAGATGCTGGTGAATGGTGGAGCAGGAAAATAAGTGGGTCAAGACCCTTGTTCCAAGGGCAGGGACAACACTGAAATCAATGGTTAATGCCACAATTAGGGAAATATGTATCACTTTTTTCTGTAAAATGCTTGTCTGTCAGATACTTCTTTAAATCTGAGCATTCAGATTAAGATAGACTAGGAGTAAGGATTAGCCATCCACTTCCGAAATAGCAGGCCTTTGAAAACCCTGTGTACAAAAAATAATTGAAAATTTTAAAAAAGACAAAGGGGGAAAAAAGATATATGCAGATGAAAACAACCATGAGGTATCATGTTATTCCAGCAACAAAGGTAATGAGAAAGGAGAAAGCAGCACAGAAGTTGCGAAGGATATGTACAGATTGGGACACGCTCTAAGTGTTGTTGTTGTTGTTGTTGTTGTTATGTGCCACCAAGTCACTTGCGACTCATAGCGACCCTATGTACAACAGCTCTAAACTCTGTTCTGTCCTGTGCCAATCTCATTGCCTCCGACACACTCATACCAATTGCCCCAGTCAGCAAATTAATCCATCTCCCAGAGGGCCTTCCCCTCCTGCGCCTGCCCTCCACCCTCCCAGGCATGATGTCCCTCTCCAAGGACCAGTCTCTCCTTACAACATGACCAAAGTATATCAGATGAAGCCTCAGAATCATTGCCTCCAAGGAGCAGTCTGGTTTAAGCCTCTCTAGGATGAAACTGTTTGTACACTTAGCAGTCCATGGCATCCTTCTCCAATACCAAAGCTCAAAAGCATCAATTCTCCTTCTATCCTCCTTGGTCACTGTCCA
>NW_006400162.1:302044-307570 GCF_000299155.1 Elephantulus edwardii
TGAGAAGCCACTTCCAGAAGGGAACAACAGGTTTCCCAACAGGTTTCCTCCGTGCTCACTCAGGTACTTTGAGGAACAAACTGCTGTCTGGCCTGACCACGTGGGACCCCTAAACTCAGGCAACAGGTAGGTCCTGAGCCCCTTGAAGGAGTTGAGAAACTACATCTAGAAGGGAACAACAGGTTTCATCCATGCTCACTTAGGTACTTTGGGGAACAAACTGCTATCTGGTCTGACCACGTGGGACCCCTAAAATCAGGCAACAGGGATGTTTTGGCCCTCTCGATGGAAGTGAGAAGTCACTTCCAGAAGGGAACAACATGCTTCCTCCATGGTCACTCAGGTGCTTTGGGGAACAAACTGCTGTGAGGCCTGACCATGTGGGATTCTTAAGTCAGGCAACGGGAGGTCCTGGGCCCCTCAGCAGAGGTGAGAAGCCACTTCCAGAAGGAAACAATAGGCTTCCTCTGTGCTCACTCAAGTACTTTGAGTAAAAAGCTGCTGCCAGGACTACATCTTGCAGGCCTTAGGCCAAAAAGAGAGTACAAATATATAGATATTTCTCAAAACACTTCTGTGGATCAGTGTGGACATTTGAGAGCTGTAGGAACAACAAGCATTGGCAGGGTGCAGCAAGCATTGGAGGGATACACTGAGCCTCTGTAGGGTACAGCAAGTCTTGGAAGGGAGTAGCAAACTACAGCAGGGAGTAGTGAGCCTCAGCGGGAATCACCTGCCAGGAGCAAACAGGACAGTAGGAAATTGAGTGAGGTTTCCACTGCACTCCCCTCTCATATGCATCTGTGTGTGTGTGTGTGTGTGTGTGTGTGTGTGTCCCTGCCCTAGTGTGTGTCTGTGTGTGCACCCACTCTACATGTATCTGCTCTGTGCCTGCCCAACCTTCCTCTGGAGCAGTGACATCAGATCAAGAACCAGCTATCGTCACAGGCATGAAACACTCTACCACAGCAATCTCATGAAAGAAGCAGGCTACCTCACTCCCCACACAAGACCAACGCAAGATATAACCCCCCAAAAGGAAACAGTAGCATTGGATTTCCTGAAGTCCGAAAGTCTGATGGAACTTTCAGACAAAGAATTCGGAGAACAATGATTGAATATTTTCAATGGGTGAAAAACAAACTTGAAGAATTACAGGACACTGCAAGCAAAAAAGCAGAAGGACCTTAAAAGAAAACTCCAAAACAATGCAGATATAACTAATGAGGCAGTGGAGGCACAGGAAAAACAAGAAACCATGATCCAAAATATGAGGTCCAAGATTTCAGATGATGTCAATATGATAGAGGGACACATGAACAGAGGTGACGAGATGGAACACAGAACCAATGAAATAGAAGATAGAATTGTGACCAATGATCTGCTAGAGCAGAAAGCAGAATAAAAAAAGAAGAAAACCTAAGAATAATGTGGGACATCATCAAGAGAAAAAACATATGCATCATCGGAATCCCAGAACAGGAGGAAGCAAGTAAAGGCACTGAAAAATTGTGGAAGAATTACTAGAAGAAAATTTCCCAGGCATAATGAAGAATGAGAGAATATATATTCAAGAAGCTGAGTGAACACCATATAAAATAGACCCCAAAATAAAAACATCAAGGCATATCATATTCAAATTTTCCAGAACTAAAGATAAGGAGAGAATTCTGAAAGCAGAGAGGGAGAAACAAAGAGTAACCTAAAAGGGAGAGCAGATAAGATAAAGTGCCAATTTCTCAGCAGAAACCATGTGAGCAAAAAAAACAGTGGAATGGCATATATAGAACACTCAAAGAACACAAACGTCAACCACGACTACTGTGCCCAGCAAAACTATCCATCAAATATGAAGGAGAGATAAAGATATTCCCAGAAAAACAGAATGAAAGGAAGTTTTAAAAAAACAAGACCAGCACTTCAGGAAACACTGCGACGTCCCTCTTACAGAAGTGTCAAAGAAAGCAGGATGGGCCAAAGTTACTAGCAACAACACCAAAATATCTCAGCAACATAACAGAAATAAAACCATGCTTCTCAATAATCACAATGCAGGTGAATGGTTTAAATGCACCACTGAAGAGAAAAAGAGTAGCAGATTGAATTAAAAAAAAAAAAAAAACCAACACCAAAATCCATAAAGATTTTGTCTCCAAGAGACACATCTGAAAAATTAAAATAAAGAAAGACTAAAAATAAAAGGGTGGGAAAATAATATACCAAGCAAATGGCAACCAGAAAAAAGCAGGAGTAGTGATATAAATCTCTGATAAAATAAATTTCAATTTAAAAAAATCACAAAGGACATGGAAGTTCACTACACAATGCTTAAAAAGTCAACAGAGCAAGAGGACATAACAATAATATCTATGCACCAAATGAAAAGACTTGCAAAATATATTAAAAAAACCTTAACAAAACTGAAAAAGGAAATAGACAACACTACTATAATACAGGGACTTCTCCAGAGTACTGAAGAGCAACATCAGGCTGAAGATTGAAGATTAAGGTGTGCCTGATCTGGGATATAGTCTTTGCAATTGTGTGCTATGCATCAGAGAGTTGGAGAGTGACTAGGGATGATAGAAAGAGAACGGATGTATTTGAGCTGTGGTGCTGGAGAAGAGTGTTGAATATACCATGGATTGCCAGAAGAACAAAAAGGTTTGTCCTGGAGAGGGTGAAATCAGGCTCCTCCTTGGAGGTCAATCATTGTGAAGCTTCATGTGACATAACTTGGACATGTTGCAATGAGGGGCTGGTCCTCAGAAAGGGACATCATGTTTGGGAAAGCGGAGGGACAGCACAGGAGAGGAAGACCCTTGATGATATGGATCAATTTTGTGATTGGGGTGGTGAGAATAAGTGTGCTGGAGATGGTGAGGTTGGCGCAGGATAGAGTAAGCTTTAGGGCTCTTATAAATAGGGTAGCTATGAGTTACAAGTGACTCAATGGCACATAACAACTATAGTACTTGAAGACATCAATACACAACTCTCAAGAAAAGATAGAACTACCAGCGAGAAACTCAACAAAGATACTGAAGAATTAAACCACACAATAAACCAACTTGATCTCATAGATATTTAAAGGCTAATGCACCGAAAAAAATCACAGTATACTTTCTTCTCCAATGTGCATGGTAAATTCTCTAGAATAGATCACATTTTAGATCACAAGGCAAGCATCAATAAATTAAAAAATATAGAAATAATACAAGGCATCTTCTCAGTCCACAATGCTACAAAATTAGAAATTAGTAACAAGAGGATTAAGGAGAAAAAGACAAACGCATACATTTGAAAGCTGAACAACACCTTGCTTAAACATGAGCAGGAACTAGAAGAAATACAAAATGAAATTAAAAAGTTTCTTGAAACAAATGACAATGAAAATATCACTCACCAAAACCTCTGGGAAACAGCCAAAGCAGTAATCAGATATCAATTTATAGCAATTAAAAAAAAAACACATAAAAAGGCAGGGAAAAAAATGACCACTGACTCTCTAACACAAAATCTACAACAAATTGAAAAAGAACAGCAAGAAAACCTGACACCATCTAAAAACACCGAAATTATAAAAATCAGAGCAGAAATAATTGAAATAGAAAATAGAAAAACAATTGAAACTATCAACAAAACTAGTATTTGGTTCTTTAAAAAGGTCAATAAAATAGTCAAACCACTAGAAAACTAACAAAAGAAAAGGAAAAAATCCCACAAATAATCCAAATAAGAGATTAATTTGGCACCATAACAACAGAACCAACTAAAATAAAAAGGCTAACATTAGAATATTAGGAAAAACTATACTCAAATACGAAAACCTAGAGGAAATGGACAAATACTTAGAAATGCACAGCTTACCTAAACTGACACCACCCACAACTGAACTAACAAACAGACCTATTACAAAAGAAACAAAATGGAAAAGGTAATAAAACAACTTCCAGCCAAAAAAAGCCCTGGACAAGCTGGTTTCAAGTGAATTTTATCAAACATTCAAGGAAGAACTGTCACCAATCCTACATAAACTATTTAAGAAAATAGAAAAAGATGGAATTATACCAGACTTATTCTATGAAGCAAATACATCCTTGATACCAAAGCCAGTGAAGGACACCACCAAGACTGTAGGCTAATAACTCTTATGAACACATATACAAAAATCCTGAGTAAAATGGTGGCCAATAGAATCCAAAGATACATGAAAGAAAAAATTCACCAGGACCAAGTGGGATTCATAATAGGTATGCAAGGATGGTTCACCGTATTAAAAAAAAAAAAATCAATGTAATTCATCACATTAACAAAGCAAAGAAAAAGAACCACATGATCCTATCAATTGATGCAGAAAAGGCCTTGACAATATTCAACACCCTTTCCTGATTAAAACACTCAACAAAATAGGATTATATGCAACCCCGAGAGTCAACATTGTTCTCAATGGCTAGAAATTAAAGGCATTCCCTTTAAGAACAGGAACTAGGCAAGGATGCCCACTATCACCTCTCTTATTCAAAACTGTATTTAAAGTCTTAGCGATAGCAAAGACAAGAGAAGAAAATAAGAAGTATCCAAATTGCAAAGAAGAGGTAAAATTATCTCTCTATGCAGATGATATGATAGTATACTTAGAAAACCCTAAAGACTCAGCAAGAAAACTACTGCACATAGTTGAACAATTCAGCAAAGTGGCAGGATACAAGAACAACATACCAAAATCAGTTGTATTTCTGTACAGTGACAAAGAGAATACAGAGCTGTTGTTAAGAAAAATAATACCATTGACAATATCTAATCACAAGACTAAATACTTGGGAGCAAATCTAACCAGAAGCACAAAGGATCTATTCAAAGATAATTATAAAACATTGCTACAAGAAACAAAAAGAGACCTTGAGAAGTGGAAGACTATCCCTTGTCCATGGAAAGGAAGACTCAATTGTGAAAATGGCAATATTAACAAAGGCAACTTACACTTTCAATGCAATTCCAATACAAATATCAATGCAAATCTTCAACAAGATGGAAAAGGCAATCTCCAGATTGATTTGAAATGGAAAGAAGCCCTGAAAAAGCAAAGCACTCCTTAAAAACAGAAACAAGGTAGCAGGTATCTCACTCCCTGATTTCAAATCCTACTACACTGCCATGGTGTTCAAGACAGTGTGGTACTGGTACAATGACAGACACATGGATCAATGGAATAGAATTGAGAACCCAGAAATCAGCCCATCTACCTATTGTCAACTGATTTTTGACAAGGAGATGGAATCAGCTAAGTGGGAAATGACTGCCTTTTTAACAAAAGGTTTGGCAAAACTGGAAAACTACAGAAAACTCAAGCAAGATCCACACCTCACTGCATACAAAAAAACCAACTAAGGTGGATCATGAACCTACGACTGAAACCAAGGAATATAAACTTCATTAAAGAAAAGCTTACAATAACTCTAGAAGTCCTACTCCACAACATAAATAGTCTTCTAAGCATCCTGAATAACCTACAACCAGGACGAA
>NW_006400162.1:328083-329561 GCF_000299155.1 Elephantulus edwardii
GGAAATGACTTTTTTAACTATGAAAGCAATCCCATTTGTTCCTCACTTATTCATCTCTGGAGTAATATATATCATATGATCATCTGACTCAAAATGCCCCATGCCAGTCCATTTCATCTCTCTGAAGCCTAGTATATCAATATTTATGCGTTCCATTTCTTTCTTAATAATATCTAATATTCCTACATTCATGGTTCTCACATTCCATTTCCAGTCACTAGTGTCGGCTTACAACTGTTCCTCTTCCTTTGTATTTCCATACTTGAAAGTGGTACCTCAGTTGCCCTTTCTGTTAATCTACGTGTGTTCTATTGTACATAGGGTTTTCAGAGGCCAGCTATTTTGTAAGTGGATGGCCAATCCTTCTTCCTAGTCTGTCTTAATCTGAATGTTCAGATTTAAAGAAGTATCTGACAGAGAAGCATTTTACAGAAAAGTGAAAGATATATCCCTTATTGTGGAGTTAACTGTTAGTTTCAGTGTTGTACCTGCCCCTGGCCCAACTGTCTTGACCCACTTATTTTCCAGCTCCACCCTCCACCAGGATACCCCTCCACTTCTACCCACTCCCTTCAACATCTATCTCCCATTGTACAGCCCTTGCTTGTATCTGAAGCTTTCTTGGCTTCTGTGAAGAAGACATTATGATAAGTAAAATAAGTCAGTCAGGGGCTTATACACTAAAAAATCATTCTTGAATATTTATTAGGTATTGGGTGGTAGAAGAACAAACTAAAAACACAGTAAATAGGTAATATTGTTGTTGTGTACAACAGAATTAGAACGAACCCAAAGCTGACCCTCTGGCAGGTTTTCAGAGTCAGTTAGTTACACAGGAGCAGATTTCCCCATCCTTCACCCACAGAGCATCTGGTGGTCCAGAATCGCATCCCTTTCGAATTAGAGCTTTTTTCCTTGCCACTAGGCCACTAGAGTAGGCATGCATTACAATGGAGGAAAGGAAAGAAATATATAATAAATGAATAATTAGAAACCTCAGTAAAAATAAAGGAAGGCACAAAGCGATGCACAATAAATCAATAAAAGAAAGATCAAAGGGATAAAGTCAAGTACATAGAAACTAACTAATACTCTACTTGAACACTTACGGGTCATGGAAGAAACAAAAAAATAAAATGAAAAATATTCCTTGAAACAAAAGAGAATCAAAGTACAACATAACATGTTGGATACATGAAAAAAAAGCAGTGTTCAGAGAACTATTTATGCCAATAAATGCACAAACTAAAAAAGAAGATAAAACCAACATCTTAACTCATTATTCCAACAACAAAAAAATTTCAGGAAGCAAACCCTACAGTCATGAGAAGGAATGGTAAACAGTAATGTAGAAAGAAATGTGAAAACAGTGAGGGAAAAAATTAACAAGACTAGACTATCCTGTCTCCATACCTTTTCAACATGTATGCAGAACAGATTATCCAAGAGGCTGGGCTCTATGAGGAGAATTGTGGCAT
>NW_006400162.1:330186-359394 GCF_000299155.1 Elephantulus edwardii
GGTGCGGTTGGCGCAGGATAGAGCAGGGTTTAGGGCTGTTGTGCATAGGGTCGCTATGAGTCATAAATGACTCGACGGCACATAACAACAACTACAACAAGACTATGAAAAAATAAATAAAATTGGCAAATCACAAGCAAATTTTAAAAAAAAACATAATAAGGAACTGATGGAAATAACCTGAACAACAAATTAAATGGTGCTATCATAATAAAAACATCTGACATAAAAAGTATAATATCCTAATATTACAAGGAACTAGTGGCAATAAATTGTGCTGCAATCCCAAAGACATGTGGTTTTAGGTCACCAGCTGCTCCATAGAAGGACAGGCAATTTTCTCCTATGCGATTAACTTGCCTCTGAAAGCCTTCTGTAGGGTGAGGTAGGGTCAATACCAACTCTATGATACACAACAACAAACAACATTCAACTACAAACTTGAAAACTTAACCTTCTATGGTTTCTACCTCAACTATCAAGAACAGAGATAAAACATTTGAACAAATCCACAAAATGAAAAATTTAACAGATTATAAGAATGCTCCCAGCCAGAAATGTGCTGACCCAGATGGCTTCAGTGGAAAATATCACTAAACATTTAGAGAAGAGCTGATACTAATTTTCCTTGAACTATTTCAGAACATAGAAAAAGCTGAAATATCCTGAATTTTCTCTATAAGGCAAAGTATATACCTGATACCAAAGCCAGGCAAAAACTCCAATAAGAGAGTGAATTACAGATTGACATCCCACATGAAAACAGATATAAAAGTTCTCAATTAAAGTAATAGTCAATAGAAAGCAACAGCTTATCAATAAAAATATTACATCATCATCAAGTGAGATTCATAGTAGGTATGCAAGGATGGTTCAAAATAAAAAATCAATTAGTATATTCATAATTGCTTGCTATGCATCAGAGAGCAAGAAAATGACTAAGGATGATAGAATAATCAATGCCTTTGAGCTGTGGTATTGCAGAAGAGTATTGAACATACCACGGATTGCAACGAGAACAAAGAGGCCTGTTCTGGAGAGGGTAAAATCAAGCAGCTCCTTTGAGGCCAGGATTTTAAAGCTCCATCTTACATACTTTGGGCAATGTTGCCAGGAAGGACCAGTCCTTGGAGAAGAGTACCATGACTGAAAGGGTAGAGGGACAGAGCAAGAGAGGAAGACCCTGGATGAGATGGACTCAATGACTAGGGTAATGGGATTAGAGCTATTGTACATAGGGTCACTATGAGTTACTCTGGTGGCCTAGAGGCAAGAAGCTGCACTGCAATCCCAAAGGCATGTAGTTTGAATTCACCAGCTGTTCCATAAGAAAAGGATGGGCAATCTCATCCCATTTGTTAAAGTGCCTCTGAAAACCCACTGGAGAGTCTGCTATGGGTCGTATCCAACTTGATGGTAAACAACAGCAACAACAACATGAGTCGCAGGCAACTTAATGACAACTGCAACAACCATCACAAATAATAAATATAAATATGTAATCATATCAATTAATGCAAAAAGTCCATATTCAACAACACCCTTTCCAGATAAAAATGCTCAACAAAACAGAAGTATGAGAGAAAGTCTTCAACAAACTTAACAGCATATACACATTAAACTCAAAGTAGACAGAATGAAGGCATTTCTTTTGTGAATCAAACCAGACACAGATTCCTAAGCAATATTGTATAGGAAATCCTAACTCGGGTAATAAGGCAAGAAAAGATGTAAAAGCATTTAAATAGATAAGAAGCAGCAAAATTAACTCTATTTGCACATGATATGATCCTATATATATATAATTTCAAAAAATCAGCAAGAAAAGTACTGAATCAAGTGGAATAATTCTGCAAAGTCGCAGGGAACAAGCCATAAAAGAAATTACTTGACTTACTGTGTAGTAACAAAGAACTATGAAAAGAGAAAACAACGTCATTTGTAACAGCCATCCAAAATATTTAAGTACTTTGGAATAAATCTAACCAAAACCATAAAAGAACTACATAAACAAAACTCTAAAAAAAAAAGAAACTAAGAGACTTAAATAAATTGAAGGATATACCATGTTCGTGTTTAGGAAAAACTAAAAAAAAAAAAAAAAAGGTCAGTATTACCATGGTGATCTACTAATGCAAAAAATACTAATTCAGTTCTTGTCATAACTCTTCACAAGGTAGAGAAAATATAATCACAAGTTTTATATAGAAAAGAAAGCATACTATATACACAAAGAATTACTAAAAAAAGATAAGTAAAGAAGGAGAACATACATTTCTCAATGTCAAAATACAATCATAGTTAAAAAACAATCAGCATGGTGCTGATACAGTGACAGACCCAAAGACCAATGATACAGAATTGAGAGCCTAGAAGTGAATCCACCTTCCACCTGTGGACCACTGATCTTTGACAAAAAAAAACCCCTAAACAAACCCATAAAACAAAAAGCACAGACATCCATTAAAATGGGAAAAGACAGTCTCTTTACCTAATAATGCTAACAAAACTATTTGAATAAAATATAAACATCTATACCTTATACCAAATAAAAAACTTATGTCAAAAGGAATCAAGGGCCTAGCAGTAAGACCTGTAATTAAGGTCATCAAATAAAACTTGAGAGAAACTTAGAAGCCTTAATATATGGTGTAAATATACAATGAAATAGAACTAAAAGGACAAAAATAGCAAAGGATAACTTAGATGATTGGAACCTTCTTAAAAACAGAATCCTATGTGTCTCAAAAGACTTCTAAAGGATTAAAAGTGAAAGAGACTCCAGAATGGGAAGAAATATTTGGCAGTAGTTTAGCAGACAAGGGTCCCATCTATAAAATGTAGAGAAAAAGATAACTCAATTTAAAAAAAAAACAGGCAAAGTTCCACAAAACTGTAAACAATAAATGCTGGGAAGAGTGTGGCATCTTTGCCAATGCCTTCATTGCAGTTTGAATGTCTTCCTCCATTACCACTGACTTTATCATATGCTACTTCCTGAAATGCTTTGGTGTTGACCAATTCTTTTCAGTACAGTGACTTTGTGTATGAGATTAGTCATCATTAGAATCTTGTCCAAATTTATTTTGAAGTTGACAATCTCCATTTCAAAATGTTCCTTGAAACATTCAAGGTCATCATGAGATAATGCTGAATGCCTGGCAGCCTACCTGAGGGATTCCACCACGAGGTCATGAAATAGCAAGGATTCACAAATGTTGACAAGAATGAAATGCAGCCAGTTAAGGTGATTTCACTTATGCCTCTAATCACACAGCTAGCATGAAATTACTTCCCTCACCATGCAATATGCTCATCTTTCCCTAAAACTTCATTTTATGATATCTTTATAATAACTGCCTATTTTCATTAAATATGTTTGGGGTTCTTTTTTTACTGTAGTGAAAAAAAAAACAGGCTACAAAACATCAAGTAGCAACAATTTGTACATTTATAGTTGAATGAAATTGATTACATCGTTGTGCAAAATTTTTAATCCTTTTCCAAATCATTTCATCACCATTAACATAATGTCATTATCTCCTAAGCAAAAGCTCCCTCTGCTTCTCTCTATCATATTTCTGGTAAACACTAACAAACTTTGGGTTCTATACATTCACTTATCTTTGTGTGATTATACAATATTTGAATTTATTTATGTCAGCATGTTCTCAAGGTTTATCAATGTTGTGACATGTGTTAGGACCTTATCTGTCTTTATTGAATATATCTATATGTACACTGTATTTTACTTCTTCATGTTTCTATTGTTGGACAATTCTGCTGTTCTCAACTTTTGGCTGCAACAGATCTTAGTGTACAGGTTTCTGTTTGCATCCTTGCCTTTATTTCTTGTGCTTACATACCAGGCTGACATTCCTGGAACATATGGTAGATCTATGTTCAACTTTTTAGGAATTTCCAAATTGTTTTCCATAGTGGCTTTACCATTTTGCATTGCCACCAGCAATGGATGAGAGTTCCAGTTTCTCCACAACCATGACAACACCTGCTGTTTTCTTCATTATTGTTATTATTATTACCATTCTAATGCAAGAGTGGTATCTTCTTGTGGTTTCGATTCACATCTTCCAAATAGGCGATGAATATTTTCCAAATGAATATCTTTTCATGGGATTATCAGCTATTTGAAAACCTGCTTGGTGAGATGCATGTTCAAGTCCTTTACTCACTTCTTAAATTGCAATTTTTGTCCCAAATATTGTTAGGTGCTATCAGGTTGCCTGTGACTCAAAGTGACCCTATGCACAATCGCTCTGAACCCTGCCCTAATATGAGCCAGTCTCACTGTCTCTAAAACACCTACCTCATTACCCCACTCACTGTGTCAATTCATCTTATTCATGGTCTCTTTCACACTGTCCCTCCACTCTTCCAAGCATGAAGTCCTCATCCAAGGACTGGTCCCTCTTGGCAACACTGCCCAAAGTATGTCAGACAGAGCTTCATAATCCTTGCCTCTAAGGAGAAACTTGATTTCACTCTCTCTAGGGAAGACCTGTTTGTTCTCTTGGCAGTCCATGATATGTTCAATACTCTTCTCCAGAACCACAACTCAAACTCTTCTTCTGTTATCCTTAGTTACCATCCAGCTCTTTGATGCATAGCAAATAATTGTGAAGACCATGGCCTGGGCCAGGTGTACCTTAATTTCTAGACTGACACTGTTTCTCTTCAAAACTCAGGAGAGGTCCCTGACAACAGATTTTCCTAGTGAAATTCTTCTTTTGATTTCCTGACTGCTGGTGCCAAGAGTGTTGACTGTATATCTAAGCAAGCTGAAATTGCTAACAATCTCAATTTTTTTTCTCCATCTATCATGGTGCTGTCAATTGACCCAGTGGTGTAAATTATTGTTTTCTTTTTTTAAAAATTATTGTTTTCTTGATGTTGAGCTTCAACACATATTGGAAACTATAATCCTTGTCTTTCTGCAGTAAACATTTCAGGTCCTCCTCAGTTTTAACGAGAAAGGCTGTGTCATCACTGTAACACAGGTCACTGATGAATCTTCATCCAATCATGATGCCATATTCCTCCTCATAAAGTTCAGCCTCCTGAATAATCTGTCCCACATAAAGATTGAAAATGTAAGATCTTAAACTTTGCCATCCAATCTGTAGATTATCATTTCTCTTTGTTGATTTTAATCTATGATCTTTTTAAATGGTAAAGTCTATAATTGTGGAAATATGTTCAAGTTGTAAATGTGGCTTTAATATTTATTTCAAATTCCACTGACCTTGTTCTTTCTAGGCCTAAACTATTTGTTTCAGAAACACTTATTAATCTAAAAGGTTCATATTTTGTATTTCAGGTTGAGCCTCTTGCAGGTTCAATTGATTTCTTGCCTCCATATTTCACTCACTACTTCAACGTTTTTTACTTTTCCTTCTGCTCTGAACTTCCACAAACATCAACAAGTCAGTATTTAATGATACACAGCCTTACATTTATTCCTAATTATTTCAAATGTAAAATTTATGTCTGACATTTTATCAAAATACTTACTGATTTGATACTCTGAACAGAGAAATCTTCAAGTAGCTTTATCGACAAATTCACCATCTATTTAGCATAGGTTACAATAATTATTAACATTCAAATTACCAGCAGCATTCATGAGGTGATAATTTATTATTTATCCCAATAATATTTTTGTTTGGTATCATCAAGTCAACTATGACTCACAGTGATGGTCTCAACAACAGATGGAAACACTGCCCTATCATTTACTATCCTCTTAATCTCTGCCATTCACTGGCCAATTATTTCAAGCTCTGTGCTGACCTTGAGGGTCTTCCTCCTTTTCCCAAACACTCTACATTTCCCAGAATTATGTCTCTACCCAAGGACTCATTTCTATTGAAAACATGCTCAAAATATGTGAGAGAGACAAAGCTTCACCATTCTTGTCTCTAAGAAGCACTCTGCATGTACTTCCTCCAAGGCAGATTTATTTGTCCTTACGGTAGTCCACAGTTGTTCCTGAGTGCCACTGAGTTGGAAACAACACACAGCTTACCCTCCAGTAAGGTTTCAGAGGCTGCTTATCACATGGGAGGAAGCTCCTTATCCTTCTTCCATGAAGCAGCTGGTGGATTTGTACCTTTAGGATTGCAGAGCAGTTTCTTACCAGGAGGCCATCAGAGCTCCCTGGTAAATTCAGTAATTTTTGTCAACACCAAAATTCAAAGACATCAGTTTTGTAGTTTTTCTTCTTCACTGTCCAGTTTTCATGTGCATATGGAACAACTGAAAATGTCATACTTTGGATGGGTGCACCTTGGTCTTTAAACATACATCCTTTCTCTTTAGCACTTGAAGGAGATCCCTGACAGTATATCATGTTTTATTTTGTTTTTATTTCTTGACTGTTGATACACTGGGTGTTCACTGTGAATCCAAGTAAAATTAAATCCTGGGCAACTTCAATCATTTCTCCATTTATTTCAGTGTTGACTACTGGTCCAGTGGTGACAATTTTGGCTTTCTTGATGTTGAGATGTAATTGATAATGAAAGCTGTAGTCTTTGAATTTCAATAGTGCTTCCATTCTTTCTGCGAACAAGGTTTGTTTCATCTGCATGGCACAGGTTGTTGATAGGTTTTCCTCCAGTCCTGATGCCATATTCTTTTTCAAGTAATCAGCTTTACAGGTTATTTACTCAGCATACAAATTGAATAGGGGTGGATAAAAGTTACAATCCTGGTGCACACCCTTCCTGATTTTAAATCATGCAGTGTCTCCTTGTTCTGTTCAGACAACTGCTACTTAGATTATGTGTGTTTCTCATGAGAACAACTAAGTGTTCTGGAATTTCCATTATTTTCAATGTTAGCCAAAATTTCTTAAGATCCATGCAGTCAAGTATATATCTTTCGGGTATTTTCTCTTTTCAGCCAAGATCCATCTTATATTAGTAATGGGATCCCTTATGTCACAGCCTCTTCTGAACCAGGCTTGAATTTCTAAAGTTCCCTGCCCATGTATCATTCCAGTCATTTTTTAGAAAACTTCAAAATATTTTAATTGCATGTGGCATTAATAACTGTTAGATAATTTCCACATTCTGTTGAATCCCCTTTCTGTTTTGTTGTTTGTTTGTTTGTTTGTTTGTTTGTTTTAAACGGTTCTCTTTCAGGTAGCTGACCAGGTTGCTGTCTTACAAATTTGTTTTCACAGATGAGTGAGCCTGTTTGCTGAAACAGCTCAATTAATATTTCAGCAATTCCTAAAGCTTATTTTTTTTTCATAATCCTATGCAATTTACAGCCTCTAAAAGTTTGCTAGTGGGTCAGCTATGGGTTGTTCTGGCTTGATGGTACACAACATCACCAAGCTCTAACTCCTGGTGGCAAGAAGCTGAATGCAATCCTGAAGGTGCCTAGGTCACTGAGTCCACCAGCTCCTCCATGGGGGAAAAAATGGGCAATCTCCTCCTGCCTCTGAAAAACCAAAGGGTACACAGCACCACCCCAATAACGGTTAGATATCAAATCTAATTAGTGATCTTTGGGCATAATTTAGTGCCTATTCTTTAGACAGAATCTTCCATATAAACCAACAGCTCTTTGGGTTTTGAGCTCTGCCAAGCTTAATGACCTTCTGAGTTCTATTTGCATCCTCAAGATTCTTTGACATTAGGTTCTTTCATATGAGAATGAAGGATTCCGCATTAACTGGGAAAAATTTTGCACATTAAGAAACTTCAGTGACACAAAAGAAATAGGGTAGCTTTCAAAATTGACATTTCAAGACTTGGTATTGTAACAACAATTTTACAAATACTTACCAAATTGAATCCATGTCTGAAATTAATTCCATAGGAAAGGCCAGAATAAAACCTGGAAAACAATCTAACATTTCTTCCCTAACTCACTCTCATTTAAACAAACTCTCTAATATCAGCTGTTCTTCAATCTCAATAGATTTACATAGAGAGAGACAGAAAACAAGAGATTCACTCAAAATAATTTCCTATATGCTACTCATAAGAGAATGTCTCAAGATAAGACATTTACGAATAAACAAGTACATGAAACATTCCTTCAAAACAAAATGCCGTCAAAAACAAAATCTCACATTTATAGAGAAAATTGAACTGTTACCCTGGAAACAAGGTGAATAATAATACACCTGATAGAAATCTGACATAAAGCATGAAGATGAATAAATGAAAGAAACTAGGTAATTGGTACATAAGTACATACTGTAAAAATAAATTATACGAATGTCTCAAGTTTCTGTATTTGAGACTGTTGAAGTTTGAATATGTCAAAATTATGACTAGGATTCTGGGATAGTCAGTTATTTCTTCATCGTTCTGGAGCTTAAACAGTAAAAGGAAGAAGAGGAGAGGGGGTAAGAAAAGAAAAGAAAGGTGGGTCAACATATTTGGGTTTAGTGATAGATTTTCTGTAAGCCAAAATTGACCAGGCATGTTTACAGAAGACTTTTTTTTTTTTTTAGTTCTTTAGTCATTGAATTTGCTGTTCTTAGGAGGCGAAGTTATTCTCTCTACCAACCACACTTCCCTTTTTTCATTGCACTGAATCTTCACTACTGTTCAGATCTGTTATATAAAAATGTCATTTTATTGTGCCACTGAACCAGATCATAAAAAAACTCCCGAAAGCTTAGCAATGATAAAGTTTAACAGTGCACAAGTAATAAATGTTGGAAAGGATGTGGAGAGATAGGAACTCTTATACACCACTGGTGGGATTGTAAAATGGTACAACCATTCTGGAAGGCAGTTTGGTGTTTCTTCAAAAGGCTGAACACAGAAATTCTATATGACCCAGGTATTCCACTGCTTGGAATATACCCCGAGAGAATGACAACTGAGGCACAAACGGAAACTTGTACACCATTATTCAGCATCACAAGAATAAATGTCCAAACACAATCAAATGGATTGAAAAATTATGGTACATCCACAAAACTGAATACTATGCAGCATGCTGGAGCAATTATTTTGAAAACTACTATATAACTTGGGAGGGTCTGGACAGCAATATGCTAAGTGAACTAACTCAGTCCCATAAGGACAAATACTGTATGACACCATTACCACTGAACCGAAACCAGAGTTTGGACTAATTGAGGAATTCTGTTTTGGAACTTGGGGCAAAACATGGACTTGTATTACTTCGCCACTCTACAATTTACTTCCCTAATAAACCCCATTCTCAGTACCACAACGGTGAGTCTGTGAGTCAATAACAGAAATAAATTAATCTCTTACTATTGGTGGGATTCTAGGGGCACCATGGGGCTAGGCTATAGGCTCTTTTAAATGCTTTCTGCTATGGGGTAGTGAGAGATTGTGGTGTTCTTACTCCCTCTGGCCCTTTCAGAGATACTTTCACAACCCTGTGCAACCCTGTTCCATTTTCTACTGTTTAGATAACAACACTTGTCAACTTGATGTAATTTGTAAGTTGCTATGTTGCTGATTGCTGATTATCTAGTTTATTTCCTACTGTTCATATCCTTTTAGTTCTGCTTGATAGTGTATTTATACCATAATCAGTACCTCTACATTTGTCCTTACACTATCTGTTAGAAAATTTCTCATTTCAGGTTTAACTTTTAGGTCTTAGATATATTTTGAGTTAGTGTTTGCTGTGTACCATCGAGTTGGAACTGACCCATAGCTGACCTTCCAGCAGTTAATTCAGAGGTTGTAAATCATACGGGAGAAGATTTCCCATCTTTCTTTGTGGAGCAGCTGGTGAACTCCAACTGCATGCTGTTGGGATTGCAGTGCAGCTTCTTCTCATGTTGTTTGTTATTGTTGTTGCTATATACCATCAAGTTGGAACCGACCCATAGCTGACCCTCCAGCAGGTTTTCAGAGGCAGTTAATCACATGGGAAGAGACCTCCCATTTTCCCACAGAGCAGTTAGCGGGTTTTAACAGCATACCTTCGGGACTGCAGCACAACTTCTTGCCATTAAGCTGCCAGAGCTCCTCTTGCCATAGTGTGAGGTAATTAGTTCCTTATCAACAGAGTTTGTTCATGAGGCTATCTCTTCCCTACTGAATGGACTTTGACTTTTTTGTCAGATCACACTTGGGTGGATTTACCTCTGAGCTTCCAATTCTGTTCCATTAATTTATTTGTCTGTTGAACTTGTACAAAATTGTTTTGACTACTGGAACTATATAAGAAGTTCTGAGACGAGAAAACTTTGGACATTTTCATAAAGTATTCTAATCTGTGAACTTAGTATAGTTTCTTGTTTGTTTTCATTTATATCGGTTTCTTTTGGTTGTAAAAGTAAGAATGTCTGGTAAAATAGTAAGGATATTCATATTTATTGCTGTATTATTCCCAATAGCAAGGAGATGGAAGTAGCTCAACTGTCTATCAACAAACAAATGGATAGAAAAACTGTGGTACATTCACACAGTGGAATATTACACAGCACTGGAAAACAATGAACTTGTAAAACACTACACAGCAGGAGGAATCTGGAGGATATTATGCCTAATGAAATATTTCAGTAACAAAAAGGACAAATACAGTATAAGAATTTTTCACAGAGGAAGATATTTAAATGGTAAAAAGACACATGAAGAAATGCTCCAAATCACTGGCAACAAGAGAGGCGCAAATCAAAACCACATCTCACTCTAGTAACAGTGGCAAAATTTAACTGGGCCACAAGCAATAAATGGAGAGGATGTGGAGAGAAAGAACCTCTTAAACATTTTTGGTGGGATTCTAAGATGGTGTAACCATTCTGGAAGGCAGTTTGGTGCTTCCTCAAAAAGCTGAACATAGCAATTCCATATGACTCAGATATTCCACTACTTGGAATATACCCTGAGAATATGAGAACTGAGGCACAAACTGAGATTTGTACACCAGTGTTCATAGCAGCATTATTCACCATCACAAGAACATGGAAACAGCCCAAATGTCCAAACACAAATGAAAGGAGTGAGAAATTATGGTACATTCACACAATGGAATACAGCACACAGGACCAATGATTTTGTAAATTATTACCTAACTTGGGAAGGTCTGGAAAGCATTACACGGAGTGAACTAACTCAGTCCCACAAGGATAAATATTATATAAAACCATTATTGTAGAATGAGTATAAGGATCCAAGAGGGATGGGAGAGGCTGGAAGCAGAGGAATGTGGATGTGCAAGGGGAGAGGGGATTCATCATTAGACTGTACAATTTGATGAGTGGGAGGTGAGGAAAACGGAAAGAATCTGTATTGGAATTTTATAAATAAACTAGTAGAAAATATAAAAAAAAAATAAAAGATCACTGTTTTACAATAAAATAAGATTGACACAGGGGGAGGAAGAACAGGAAAACAGTGGATTGTTAATTAACACTGCACTGGAACAGATGAGAGAAGGGCTGTCTGAGAGAAATGGATTAGGCAGTTTATGTGTGAAAACAATTGGGAGCCGAAGATGCAGTAAAAAATGAAACAGGAGAGGGGGAAAGGAGGGCAAGGGAGGAAAATGTGCAGCAATGAATGAATTAAAACCCAACCATTCTGTAAACTTTAGTTAAAATAACAATTTTAAAAAAAAATTAAAAATAAATACTAAGGTCCCCATGATCCAAGCCATATTTTCATTTGTTTTGTACACATTATAAAGTTGGACAACAAATAAAAAAGTCAAAGACCTGACACTGTTGAGTTGTGGTTTTGAAACAGAGTATTGAATATGCCATGGACTGCCAAAAGAAAAAATGAATGTGTTGGAGACAGTGCAATCAGGATGCTCCTTAGAGGCAAGAATGGTAAAACCTCGTCTTACAGACTTTGTGCATATTGCTGGGAGGGGCCAGTCTTTATGAGAGGGGGAAGTCAGCATACTGTGAAAGATGGAGAGATGGTTAAAGAGAGAAAAGCCTTCAGTAAGATGGACTGACACAGTAATGTCAATAAGGGGCCTGACCATGATGCAGACTATTAGAACTGGGCAGGGGAGGATAGTTCAATCTGTTGTTCACAAGGTCACTATGAGTCCTAGGAACACTCCTTTAGGCAACTATGAACTTAGGGCCCAATAACAACAACAGAGTTCTGGTGGCCTAGTGGTAAGAAATTGGGCTGCCAACACAAAGGTGTATGGTTCAAATCCATAAGCTGCTCTGCAGCAGAAAGATGGACAATCAATTCCCACCCAATTTACTGCCTCTGAAAAGCCAATGGAGGGTCAGCTATGGTCGGTTATGACTCTACGGTACACAACAACAAAAACAGAGAGTACAGGTGGCCTATTGATAAGAAGCTGTGCTGCAATTTCAAAGGCATGAGGTTTTAATATACCAGTGGCTCCATGAGAGAAGGATCCTCTTGTGTGATTACCACTTCTGGAAACCCACTGGAGAGACATCTATGAATCAGTTTTGACTCAGTGGAAAACCATAACAAATTTTCTCTAGTGACCTTATATTGATTCTGTGGGTTTCCCTATTTTAAGTAATGATTTCTTTTTTTCTCAATCAATTCATAAAAAAAAAACAAAACCAAAATAGACTATCAAGAACCCTATGAGTCACATTATTTATCCATACACCTAGTGTTCATCAGTCCTTATGCTTTTTTCTCTCTACTCCTTCAGTTGTAACAGAATATAGGCACCCAGATTATTACTTCAAGAGTCTTAGAGTCACTCTGATGATACCCATTGAGAGGGCCCTGAATCACAGCAAAATACAGGGCAAAGCAGAACCACCCTTTAGGGCTTCTTGGCTTTAATATTATGGAAGTAGACTGCCACCTTTTTTTTCCCCTAGACAGAAGAATTTTTTTTTACAGGCCAAGATTACTGTCTATAGATGAGATATCTAGACACACACACACACACACACACACACACACACACACACTCACATACATATATACATACATATACATACATACAAACATATACACATACTGATTTATTTACAAAGCTCATATACATTGTTTTTCACACCAGATCTTTCCCATTTCCTTCACCCCTGCCTCCCTCCAGTTATCAAATTGTGTGACCCTATAATTATCATCTGCCTCCCTCCCATCCTCAGCCCTGTACTAACACCCTCCCCCTTGGATCCTCATACGCATTCTACAATAATAGTCTTACATAATATTTGTCCTTATGGAACTGAGTTAGTTCACTTAACATAACACTCTCCAGTCTCTCCCAAGTTAGGTAGTGATTTATAAAATCATTGCTCCTGCGTGCTGTGTCATATTCCATCATATGAATGTACCGTGATTTCTCAATCCATCATTTTTAGCCCATGGGGTACTGGTAGGTTTGAACCACTGCCCTTTCAGTTAGTATCTAGCACTTAACCACTGTGCTCTCGGGGCTCCTATCCTGATGGTGATAATCATTCACTATCATTCATTGCCATCAGGTTGGAACTGATGCACAGTTGACCCTCCAGTGGGTTTTCAGAGGCCGAGAATTGCACGAGAGGTGATTGTGCACAAAGCCACTGGTGGATTTGAACCACCAGAGAGGTACCACCTTTAGGTCAGCAGAATAACACCCTACCACTTGGCCACCAGAATTCCATTCAATGTTGATTGTTTCCGTTAGAAGCTGTCGAGTCTACTATGACTCATTGCAACTCTATGAACAACAAATCTGCACCCTGTCCTATCCTGGGCAATCCTCACAGTCTCTGGCACACTTGAGACCACTGCTGCCATCACTGTGTTAATCTACTTCATTGAGGATCTTCCTCTTTCATCATCCCTCTACCTTTCCATGCATGATGTTCTCTCTCCAAGGAGCAGACTCTCCTAGCAACATGCTCAAAGTATGAGAGATGAAGTTTTGTCATCCTTGCCTCCGACAAGCACTCTAGCTGTACCTTCTCCAAGACACTGATGTTGTTGTTGCTGTTAAGTGCCATTGAGTCATAGATGACTCACAGCAACCTATGAATGAAAGACCTGAACACCTGTGTAACTTTCCTCCTTCCTCCAGGTTCATAGGGTTTCCAGAGGCAAGCTATTTCAGAAGTGGATTCCACTCCAGCTTCCAAGCTTGTTTTAATCGGGGAGCTCCACCAAACACTGTCCACTGTGGGTAACTATTATCACATTTGACACATCAGTGTCACAGTGTTCAGCTTCACAGTAGCCACGAGGTACCTCTGTGCAGCAAAGGGGCAGACCAGGGCTATACCACTTAGAAGAATGTTTGGCCAACCACAGTTAAAACCAGGCCTGAGGTCCACAGATTAAAATCACCCACCTTTGGCTTGGTAGCATCACTTTCAGTCTATTAGACCAAATGAGCTGATAGCCATTCTTTAATTTCAATGCATCCTGAAAACTTTGATCATAACATTCTCCATAAAAATGTTAATGTCTCTATATTTTATTTCCCCATATATGAAATTTAAACTCTTCCGATGGCTTTCCAAGGCAATCCTCATCTTACCCCTCTTACCTTAATTCCTGTAGTGTCCTGTCTACTCACCTTGTATGCTGCAGTTGGTCACTTTCCAGTTCTACACAGATAGAAAGGACTGGTCTGAGGCCGATGTAACTCCTCATCTTTCAAATTCAGCTTAATTCTCTAAGGACTATTTCCTGACTCCTTATGGATTTCTCACCCTCCTAATGCACATATTCTTTCTGATCCCATCACCTCATGCATCTTTAACTTATTTTTCTGTTTGTCACCATTTCATACTTTTTCACTACAGTTTGAAACCAACTCCATTTTCCCTCTGAATAGAACCAGAGCTTTCTTTTCCTTTTGTTTTATTATTTCAAATGTCAAACGTGATGATGAACATACCATAGGCATTTTGTAAGTAGCTACTGGTTTCTGAATTAGAAAATCTCAATAGTGAATGGCTGAAATAGATATATGTAATTACTTTTTTAACAGGGAGCTGTGGTGGTCTAGTGGGTGAGGAGTTGTGCTGACAACTCAAAGGCAGGTGGTTTGAGTCCACTAGTTGCTTGGACAAAGAAAGATGGGCAGTCTCCTCCCAGATGATGCAAAGTCTCTGAAAATATTCTAGAAGGTCAGCTGTGAGTTGGTTCCAAATACAGCACAGCAACTGTGTGTGAGTGATTTATTTTAACAGAACAAGTAATTGGATGTTTTTATTCAAAAGAGCCTCAGTTTTTAAAAATATTGCTTTCTAACTATGCTTGTGCCTTCTGCAAGATTTTCTGCCCCTCATTAAATAAAGCTACTTGATCCTCTAAAGTGATCAAGGAAAGTGGCACCTGATCCTGTTAGACACATTCAGCATACACGGAACTATGCTAAGCCTTGCAGGTAGGCTTTTGTTGATGCTGCTGCTGCTGCTGTCCCAGTGTTGGATAACTTAAGGAGAACTTCAGGTGCATGCCCTCCAAAGTTGGCTGGGGCACATGCTACACATGGATTCTGCTCTTTTACAACTTTTCTTGGCATAAAGATAAACTGTTCCATTACCTGACATTCTGGCCAGCCACGTATGGCTAGAGGCTATATTGTAAGACAGCCCAAAACCTAAGTCAGATGTTGGATCATTTTGAATGTCTTTAGACAGTGTCCCCAGAAGAGATGAAATAGACGTTAAAGAGTTAAATACATATCAGAAATACACAGAAAGTGAACTTACCAGAGAAGACACTCGGTATCTTAGAAAGAAAGCTTTTGACCGTCCGAATGGGTATTCCATTTTTCTCATCTTGCATGCGTGCTATGACGTCTTCCATCTAAACAACAACAATATAATTAAAACCTTTCAAAAGTTAAATTAATTTTACAGAGATTTAAGATGTATATACTAACTTTGCCCAAATTAAAATAAGGAAGTATTTATGCCTTGTTAGAATTTGTTACATTAATATTTTAGGTTTGGTTTATTGGAGATAGCAAAAAACAACGTGAAAAATGGCCACTGGAAGATTAATTAAACTACTAACAGAAATCTTGTTCTTTGAACTTCGCCATTCTCCTGGTTTCACGTTCTTTGATTAAAAAGGGTGAGATAAAGAATGTTTATCTTTGAGTTTTACAGAAACCATTGTCATAGCAAAATTCACATTTCATTAATGTTCTCTCGACTATGTGCAAAGGTTAACACGCTTTCACAGCATCTGCCCGAGTTCCTGCTGAAACAAGACTGGTTTGACTGGATGTTAAACTACTAAATTACTAAAATTCTAAAACTATCCTTTGAACTACTAAACGCTTTCTGGAAAAACTATTGTTTCTCCTACTTAGGCATTTCATTTTGGAGGAGTAGGAAACCATTTGGTGGGTTAACTGCATCCAGCTTTCTCTCTTACTGGCATATTCTCTTTTGCTTTAAAATATTTCCACAACTGTAAAGGAGTAAGACTCACAAATTTAATGTGAAATTAGGTCTGAATAGTGTTCATTCAAATAATATGTAATTTTTTACATGCATATAAACCACCATCACACACACACACACACACACACACACACACTCTCTATCCATTCATAAAACCCCCCATTCGACCAATTATACGTTCCGTTAATATTTGCTGATCACCTGGTGTAGATCAGACTTACAAAAGACATTATGACTATCAACACAATTCCATTCCTTAATAATGAACACAATGGTCAAATATGGATAAGGTCTGCAGCATGGTTATCTCTGTTGCACCAATTCTAATGTCTTAATTCTTAGAATTATACTCTGGCTATATATAATGAAGGGAGTTTCGGCAGCCTAGTAGCAAGAAGCTGCACTGCAATTGCAAAGGCACGTGGTTCAAGTCTACTAGCTGCTCTGCAGAAGGATAGGCATTCTCCTCCTGTATGACTTACTGCCTCTGAAAACCCACTGAAGGCCCAACTACAAGTTGTTTCCAACTCAATGGAACATAACATCAACATGCTTACAGAAGATGTTAGCATGTGAAGAATTTGAGCAAAGGGTATCTATGAATTTCCGATTTATACAACTATTTCTGTAAGTGTAAAATCATTTCAAAATAAAAAGTTTAAAAATTCACAGGGGAAATTCCCTGTCAATGATATTAAATTTCTAGTAACACAGTTTCAGAATAGTTTTCAGCAATGATATCATGTTTATTTAGCTGAGTTATATCAGATTTATTAATATAAGAAAAAATAGGATGTACAAAGAATAGGTTTTAAAAATCACAGTAGTCCATAGCTAAAACTGAATTATCTGTTTAATATTACTTTAAAGGAGTTAGGTAAAATCTCTAAAGTTCTGCTTCCATATTTATTACACATAGAACTCCTTTTAAAGCACTCTAGAGTTGAAATGGGCTACAGAAAAGTTAAAAAGAATTGACATAGAAATGGTATGTGCATATTTAAAAATATAAATTTAGATATATATATGTATATCTAGCAATGTACACATATAAAGTTTATTGTTGCTAGTTGCTGTCGCTTAGGCTCTCAACTGTGGTAATTGTATGTTCAATGAAGAAATGTTTTCCATCCTGCACCATCTTCACCATTGATGGAGGTAGGTCCACTTTTCCTACCACCCTGTATATTCTGGGAGCCCTCCAACATAGAGAGTTTTCCTTCCAACCAGATCAACTCTCCTGCTGGGTTTTCACTGGCTGGTTTTCAGAATCAGCTCTCCAGGCCTGTGTCCCTACTCTGACTTGGTGCAGCAGCTCCACTGAAATCTGTCCGCCATGAGTGGTCCTATTACGATTTGAAACACCGATGCAGGGTGAAGTTTCCAGCACTGTAGCAACACATTAGCCAGCAAGTACAGTAAACAAATGGGTGGTCATTACATAAAATACTACACCATAAATCTGGATTCAATTACCATCAATACACCACTCATTTCTTTTCATGTGGAAGGCACCATCAACCTAATATTCCTGGTCTTTTTCTGTCTCCTAACTCAATCCACTCTAGGAAAACTTGCTGACTAGTGTACCACAAGAGTTAGGAAGGAGTAGTCAGCCTGCTGGCCCTTATACTCCTGCAAGGAGTAGGGCAGTTCAGAATCAGGATTCAGTGTTACCATATTTTGGCCACTACTCAAGATAGCTCTGTCAGCACCTAAGAGAATATTTGCCTGGACAAGTACAGACTTGGCAGAAAAGATAAAGATCCTTAATAACATAGGTTGGCACATGAGTACACATGGGCTTGAGCATGGCAGAGATTGTGAGAACAGGACAGAATCAGGTAAGGTTTTGATCTGTTGTTCATAATGTCACTATGAATCACAGACAATGCAATAGTACTTAACAGCAATAAGAATATTATATTGCAATATCAATTTCAATTTTCCATTTTGATTGTTTTCCTTCAATATGATTACACCTCAATGTCAAGAAAACAAAAATCTTCACCACTGGGTCAACATGCAACACTGTGATTGCTGGAGGAAAGCCTGAAATTGCCAATAATTCCTTCTTACTTGGATCTACAATGAACACCCTTGGTATCAGCAGTCAGGAGATCTGGAAACATACTGCATCGGGAAATGACTGCTGTTGGGATCTTTTCAAAGAAGTGAGAAGCAATGATGTCAGCTTAAAGACTAAGGTGTGCCAGAGTCAAGCCATGGTCTTTGCAATCACCTGCTATGCATCTTTGAGATGGACAACAAATAAAGATGACAGAAGAAGAACTGATGCCTTTGGGTTGTAGTGTTGGAGGATAATACAGAATATCGTTTGCAGTGACAAAAAACCAAACATAAACGTCTTGGATAAAGTATACCCAGGGTATTCACTAGAGGCAAAGAGGGTAAAGCTTCACCTCACATAGTTTGTTAAGAGAGGTTATTCTTTGGAAGGCAGCATCATGCTTCAAAAGGTAGAGAGTCAGTGAAAGAGAGGCAGACCCTCAACTAGAAGCAGTGACATGACGACTGCAGCAATGGGTTCCAGTGTGCCAGAGATGATGAGGTTGGCAAAGGGTAGGGCAGGGTTCAATTTGTTCATCATAGGGTCGCAATGAGTCATACTCAACAACACCTAACAACAACAAAAGAAAAGATATTTTCTTTTTACTGGAGACCTCTAAATGTCTCAACAATATCCGCTTACCCCATTTATTTCATGAAGATATCTCCTCTAAGCATAAAAATCATAGATACACCTCCCTGACTTTTGTTTGGTCCCTATTTTCCCTTCCCTTCCCCAGTGCAGTGTTCATAAGTGAGGAATAAACTGCTCTGCCTGGCCTGGTATTAGCTTCTAAGCCTGTGTATTATCTACTTAATGGTTTAAATCAGGCTGGATTAGACAGACACAGAAACCCCTTTGAGTCACATTTTAATCACCTCACCACCCACAGACAAGGTGCCAGATACCTACAATGTCACATCACTTCTCAGTTCATTAGATCCCAATGACCACAATTTTTGTTGTTATTAGGTGCTCTCAACTCAAGTACAACTCATAGTGACCCTATGAACAACAGATATGAACCCTGTCCCATCCTGTGCCATTCTCATTATCTGCCATATTTAAGTTGCTGCAGTCACTGACTCAATCCATCTTAAGAGGTCTTCCTCACTTTCACCGACTCTCCACCTTCCCAAGCACATGTCCCTCTCCAAGGAATAGCCTCTGCTAACAACGTGCTCTAAGTATATGAGACAAAGCTTCACCACCTTTGCCTCTAAGGAGCACCCTGGCTACAATGTGTCCAAGACACAGCTGTTTGCTCTTTTGGTAGTCCATGGGACAGTCAGTACTCTTCTCAAACACCACAGCTCAAAGGCATCAATTCTTCTGTCATCCTTCATTGCCCAGCTATCAGATGCACTACTAGAAACATAGAAACCAGCAACAAAATTTTCTAGCATGACCTCTGTTGTTACATATTCTGAAAATCTTCAATTGTTTCAAGTCATAATCTCTGTGACAGAAAAAATTTTCTGAGACTGTCTTCCTCCTTATTCAAGAGTCACTGGTACTAACTGTCCTATTAAAGATGCAAAGAGATACTGAAGTACAAACTATTCTTCGACCAGAATGCATAATTAGTCTTTCCTTTGAAATACTTTAGACGTCATTTCAATGCCTGGGATGAATTTCATTCAATTCCTGCGCAGGTTCTACAGTCTACAGTCTCCATGCAAATTATTTGCAAAGTAAAGACAGAGAAGTGCATCTTCTTTGAAGAGAACCACTCAAGAAAGGCCAGGTGACTCCCACATAATGATGAAAATCACTACCTCCAAATTTCTACTTCTCTCACACTCTAAACAATGATGGGAGTTTAATTACATTTACTTCCAGTTATATTCGCCAGGACTTTAGCACAATATTGTTACCAATTATTTTATTAAGCTAATAGCTTTAGAGAAACACTGAGTGGAAGGCAAAAGATTTGCACAAATTTAAAACATCTTGTACTCCATAGTTCTGAAAGAGAAACATCTTAATCAAAATTTCAGAGGACATTTCCCAAAGTCTTATTGTAAGCCACTGCTAAGCACAGGCTTTCAGAGAGATAAATGAAAGATAAAAGCAGCATATTGAACGGGCTTCATGCTACGTGAACACAGTCTAAAGTTATTGTGTGTAGCTTCATTTCAAATGCCAGCTATGAAAATGAGAGGAAATTATTATTAAAGTGCTTCTTGGATATCACTAGGCAATTAAGTAGTGACAGGTATTACATAATTTACACCTGCACATTTCTTTTTCCTTCAGGAAAGTCTTTCTAAAGAAGAAAAGGATCTGCATTTCCTAGTTCAGCAGGAAAAGCAGTGAAGACAAAGCAGAAGTAACCACTAATGAAAATTTATTAGCAATAATAAAGTTAAAATATACAAGCCAAATCATTTCCTGAGGCAGTAACTCAATTAACATTGCTTCTACCTGATATGACCATCTCTGTATTGCAACAAATGACAGCCAATGTCTTAACTTTCTTCAGTGAAGCTAAGTGAATTCAGGAATAAGTGAGTGATGAAGAAAAAAAATAGGATTTGTGCAAGCCCGAACACGACAGGGCAGTTTTATTTCTCCAAGTTTTCATGTTTTCCTACTTTGACAGTGTGCTGTCACATCACTTTTCAGTCACTCGGTTAGTGAAAAATACGTGGATTTTCCTCTTTTGAAAGGTTCCTGTCTTGCAGGTTAAGGCTTGTACAGGTTTTACTGTTTTACTCTGCATGTGGACACTGCCATTTTCAATCATAACCATGTCTAAAAATGGCCAACAAGTCAAGTCCACTGTGTGCTGTCAGAACCAACTCATAGATGAGATGGTTTTTAGAGGCTGGATATTGCCCTGGAAGAGACTGCCCATCTTTCTCCTGCAGAAACAACTAGTGGGTTTGAACTACATACCTTTGGGTTGGCACACAAGTCCTTACGGGGAGGTTATCAGAAGAGATTTATTCTTTCCAAAAAAATAAGTATTTGTAAATCTTATTTGAGCTCTGGTGGCCTGATGGCAAGAAGCTGTGCTGCAATCCTGAAGTTATGCAGTTTGAGGCAACCAGCTAGCTCCTCTGCAGGAGAAAGACGGGCAATCTGTTCTGATGAGATCACTTACTGCTAGGCTACAAGAAAGAGATATATCCTTTCCAAAAAAAAGTATTCTTAAATCCTATTTACAGTGGGATTTCACAGAAATGAGGAAGTTTTCTTTGTTTGTAATTTATGGATGTCATTTTTGTTTGTTTTTTTTAATTAAGTATTTTTTTTTTCATTCACTTCCATTCAAAAAATTGGATAAATGAAAGCTTTGCTCAGGGTCTTTGTTCATCTTACTTGCATTTTAACACAAGAAACAGAATACCAATCTGAATTATTAAAAAAATCAAAGAGGAAACATGTTATAAATACCTTCTCATTTTTTATATAACTCAAACAAGCAAAGCTTAGTTGCTATTGGCTTGATCCTAACTCAGTGAGCCCATGCAAGCCAGAATAATACTGTGCTCCATGGGATTTACAATGCCTATTGTTTTAAAAGCAAATTACCAAATCTTTTTTTTTTTTTCAAGTTCTTTTGGGGGCTTTTTTGAGGGGAGAGGTGTGGAATCACCAACCTACTGGTTTCTGGTGGTGTTGATGGTGGTGGTTAGCAATGACAAAACTTTTTGATTCTCTTGTAATTCAGATTTCTAAGTTTAAGGAAATGAGGTGAACTACCTTTAGGTGTCCTTTTGAACCATAGCATTTAACAAAACTGGTTTCATGAACTCACTGTCAAGTTAAAAAAAAAGATCCTGTTGTGACTGAACACTAATGAATGAAAACAAGATGAACTGTAGGATGACTTGAAGGATATCATCCATAAAGAAAAAAAAGGTGATAACAAAGAAATAGGAAGGATAAAAGACCAAAATGGATGTCAGAAGAGACTCTGAATATTGTACTAGAATACCAAGAAGTCAAAACAAAGGGAAGGAATGGTAACATTGGAGAATAGAACAGAAGATTTCAAAGGGCAGCTTATAGCAAAAGTGTGCAAAGAGCTAGAGTCAGAAAATCAAAAGAGAAGAACTCCCTTGGCAAGCTGCTAGAACTGAAGAACAAATTTAGGCCTCAAGTTAAAACACTAAAAGATGCTATGGGCAAAAACTTTAATGATCCAGAAAACGACAAAAGAAGGTAGGAAGAATACACAGAGTCACTGTACCAAAAAGAATTAGCTGAAACAGAACCATTTCAGGAAGTAGCACAGGATCAAGAAACAACTATAAGAAAGGAAGAAGCTCTGACAGAATTGGCAAAAAATAAGGTCCTGGGAGGGGTTAGGAGGGTGTGGGTGAGAAATCAGTATGTTGCTAAGTTCCATCAAGTTAGTTTTCATTCATAGCCACCCTATGAACAACAGATCAGAACCCTGGCCTGTCTTGCTCCAGCCTTATGATTTCAGATATGAATCCAATAGCCTCGTAAAAAGATTGTTGTTGTTTGTTGTTATTTGCCATCGAGTTGCTTGCAACTCATAGCGACCCTATGTACAACAGCCCTAAACCCTGCTCTATCCTCTGCCAATAGCACTGTCTCTGACACACCACCCTCCCAAGCATGATGTCCCTCTCCAAGGACCTGTCCCTCCTTACAGCATGTCCAAAGTATGTCAGACAAAGCCCCAGAATCCTCGCCTCCAAGGAGCAGCCTGGTTTAACCCTCTCCAGGTTGAATCTGTTTGTTTCCTTGGCAGTCCAGGGTACATTCAATACTCTTCTCCAGCACCACAGCTCAAAGGCATCAATTCTCTTTCTATCCTCCTTAGTCATTGTCCAACTCTCTAATGGATAACAAGTGATTGCAAAGACCATGGCCTGTATCAGACACACCTTAGTCTCCAGAGTGACACCATTGCTCTTGAGTACTTTAGAGAGGTCACTAACAGCAGACTTTCCCATCAGAATACGATTTTTTTTTTAATTTTCTGGCTATTGGTGTTAAGAGTGTTGGCTGTGGAGCCAAGCAAACTAAAGTTTTGAACAATCTCAATCACTTCACCATCCATCCTGATGCTGCCAATTGGTCCAATGGTGAGAATCTTTGTCTTCTTGACATTGAGCCTCAATCCACATTGAAGGCTGCAGGCCTTGACCTTCTGCAGCAAGCGCTTCAGGTCCTCCGTTTCAGCAAGCAGGGTTGTGTCATCTGAATAACGCAGGTTGTTGATAGATCTTCCACCAATCCTGATGCCACACTTCTCCTCATAGAGTCCAGCCTCCCAGATAATCTGTGTTGCATACAGGTTGAAAAGATATGGAGATAGGACACACCCCTGGCATTAGAGACTGGTTTTTTCCCCCTAGGTGTTACATTCTTCTGGAAAATGATCTCCTTTCATGTACTTCACAGCCTCTGAAAACCTACTGCAGGGTCAGCTATGATTAGGTCCCAACTGATGGCAATTAATAGCAACAAGTGCCCTCTTTAGGATCTCAAAAAACTACAGGATCTGCGTGGAGTGTGTGCTTTCAGACGAATGGCATGAAGGGAGCTCTGGTGTCCTAGTGGCAAGAAGCTGTGATACAATCCAGATGTATGGCACATCTGTGGTGATTCTATCATCAACCAACCCTGGAAGAGTGTCTTCAGTGCTAGGTTCTGAGAAATTCACATAACAAAAGCCTACATAACCTACTTTCCCTTCCTCTCTTTGGAGCTCCTTCCCTACAGAATAGGACAAAGTTGACTGATTCTAATTGTAATTGCTGTTGTTATGTACGTTAGATATGAAACTAACCCAGAGCTGACCCTCCAGTGGGTTTTCAGAGACAGTTAATCACAAGGGAGGAGACTGTCCATCCTTCTTCTGCAGAGCAGCTGGTGGCCTTGAACCACATGCCTTCAGGATTGCAGCGCAGCTTCTTGCCATAGGCCATTATAGCTCCCTCACTGTAATTACTCAACACAAATACATTCAATTAAACATATGTTCTTGTTTTTTTCTGCAATTTCTTCCTGTGCAATTTACAACCTCTGAAAACCTGCTGGAGGATCAAGTAAGAGTTGGTTCCAACCTGACAACAATCCGTCTTGTGGGATTTTTATCCACTACAAATAGGTTTTTTACAAAAGCCAAGAACAATAACCATCTGCAACACTCAGGAACTTTTTCTGTGAAAGGGCCGATGATGGTGGGTGCTCAGGCAGAGCAGGACTTTGAGACATTCTCTATGCCTCTCATGTCAACGACTCCCTGTGCATCTATTTCACTTTTCTTTTCTTCCCATAGCTTCCCTACTGTCCAATGCAAAGAGCGTTAAACATGTCTGTCAATACCATCTGAGTTGGATAGTTTGTGCTCAAGAATCCAAGGAGAAATTACTCTCTCTTTCACTCCCACATCTATATTGTTGTTGAGTCGCAGGCGACTCATAGCACACTATGAAGAAGAGTCCTCGACACTTGGGTGTCTTTCATCCTCTCTCCAGGTTCATTGGGCTTCCGGAGGCAAGCTATTATGTAAGTGGATGCCACTCCTCCTTCCAAGCTTGTCTTAATCGGAGAGCTCCACCCCACTCACTCTCTGTCCACATTGGGTAGCCAACCATTAACGCATTTTTGACACATAAGTGTCCCAGTGTTCAGCCTCACAGTACTGCTGTACTGCAACTTGTACACCAGGGCTATATGACCTAGAGGAATGTCTGAACAAAAACAATGAAAGACAGGCCCTGGGAGAACATGGCCGCCGTCTATCCCCTCTTCTGCATTTGAGCTTGAAGCCCTCTCGCTGCCGTCTTAAGCTAGGCCAAGCCTGGCTTGCCTGGCTCCTGGAGGCAGAGTAGTCCTTCACATGCAAAAACTGCCACAACACCTATGCACACAGCACCGTGCTCTCTCTGGCAAACGGGCCAGAGCAACCCTGGGTGGAGCAAACCTGGGAGAACATGACTGCCCCCATATCTAAAGTTATGGTAAAACTATTAATTCATGGTTCTAGAGTAGAGGGCAGAGATGAAGGGTGCTGAGCAGATAAAATGCTAGTGTTCAAATACAGTGAACAAATAAATTATTTAATAAAATAAATTAAACAAATTATTTCATTAAATCAATATAATTATATATCAAAAGGCAGAAGTAACTCTGGCAGTGGAGTCTTATGGGGAGCACCGCTAAATCAAAGGCTGAGCTTCTCTAATGATTCAAATTCATCTGTTACTCTGCAGGAGAAAGATGGGCAATCTCCTCCAGTGCAATTTACAGCCAGGGATACCCAACGAAGGGTCAGTTCTAAGCCAGTGCCAACTCAACAGCAATGAGGGCGAGAGATAGTGATCAAAAGGCAGAGAGATAGAGGTGCACAATAAATTACACACAGAAAAGAATGAGAGAGAGAGAGAGAGACAGACACTGACTTTAAAGTAAACATTTTGAGAAATAGAAAAAAGGAATATAGAAAAAAATTGAGAGATAATGAGCTGTCAAGAGTCCCCTAAATTACTGAGGAAAAGATTAATTGAAAAGTTATGATTAATCTATGCCACTTCTACTCATGTGTCAGCTTTACTATCAGCTTATGTATTGCTGTAGTGCTGGAAAGTACGCCACAGTAGTTCTATTTCAGATATGAGTACACCACTCATGTAGGAAGGGTTCAGTGAGGCTTTTAGACTGAGACAGACTAGGAAGCAGGATCACTGGTGCACTTCCTAATTTACTGGCAAGAGAAAAAAATTATCAATAGTAGAGGAACATTGTTTAATATGATGCCAGAGGATGATCTCCTCAGACTGAAAGGTAATCAAAATATGTTTGGGAAGATGTGACAGAAGAATCAATCGTCATGGCATGGATGGAGCAATATTTCCAGGACATTTGTTAATAGATCCTCTTTTGTTGATATGACAAATCAAAACAAGAAGTACAAAGTACAGATCTAGAAAAACTAGAAATTGTCAAAACTAAACTGGAACACACAAAGATCAATATTATAGGCATTAGTTAGCAGAAATGGGCTGATGTTTGCCCTTTACAAATGAACAATTACATTCTTTACTCTACTAGGACAGTGTTTGGTGGCATTCCCCAGTTAAAACAAGCTTGGAAACAGGAGTGGCATCACCTTCCATAAATAGCTTGCTTCAGGAAATCCTACGAACCTGGAGAAAGGATGAAAGTCACGCAAGTGTCGAGGGCTTTCGTTCATAGGGTCACTATGAATCATCTACAACTTGACGGCACTTAACAACATAGAGAGAGACCAGTTGGCCTAGTGGACTGAAAGCGATGCTACCAAGCCAAAGGTGGTGACTCTACTCCACGGCCCTAAGACCTGTATTTAAATGTTTTTGGTGAAACATTCTTCTAGGTCATATAGCCCTGGTGTGTCCACTTGCTGTACAGAAGTAACTTGTGGTCGCTGTAAGCTAAACACTGTGACACTGACATGTCAAATGTGATAATGGTCACCCACGGTGGACATGTTTGGTGGTGCTCCCCGGTTAAAACAAGCTTGGAAGCAGGAGTGACATCAGCTTCCATAAATAGCTTGCCTCCAGAAACCTTATGAACCTGGAGAAAGAACGAAAGTCAGGCAACTGTTGAGGACTTTCGTTCCTAGGGTTGCTATGAGTCACCTACGACTTGACGGCACTTAACAACAACAACAAGAATGAAAGAAGAATAATATATTCAGCAATAGAGAGAACATTAAAAAATCAGTGCTAGAATAATATGCAAAGATTTGTTAATATGATTATTATTATTTAAATTTATGCACTAACCAGTAAAAATTGAGGATTTGTACTAATTTTTATAGTCTGAAACTGAGCAAAAAATACAGTCAAGATTTGGAATGCACAAGTTAAAAACCAAGAAGGACTACTGATTGGAAAATATGGCCTTGATGATAAAAATAAATTTGGAGATTACAAGACTGAATTTTATATGACTAATAACTTACTCGCTGCAAATACCTTTGTTACAAGCCATTTAAAGAACAACCATACAAAATGGATTCTGCTCGATAAAAAGAGCAGAAATCAAATAAATTTTAAAAGTTGAGATATATAGTGGAGAAGTTCAAAATAATCTGTCGGAACAAGACTAGGGTTCAACTCTGGAACAGATCATCAGCTGCTTATAAGCAGTTCAAATTTAAGCTGAAGAAGATTAATGTCCATAAGAGCTAAAATAAAATCTTGTATTTACACTATATTAATGTATACACTATCTCAAAAAATAAATTTTGAGGCATTGAGTAGGAACTAAAGCTCGTCTTGTTGAGGGATGACATCCTACGTAAAGACAGCAAAAAAATTACTGCAGATAGGAAAGATGGAAAATGCTAATTTGGATGTCAGAAGAGGCTATGGACCTTGTTACAGAATATAAGAAAGCTAAAATAAATGGAAGAAATGATTATGAAAAAAGTTAAAAAGAAAGTTTCAAAGAGTAGATAGAAAATTTAAGATACATGAAATGTGCAAAGACTTAGGTTAGAACATCAATAGGGAAGAAAACACTCAGCATGTCTCAAGCGGAAAGAATAAAAGAGAAAAAAATCAATCGAGTTATGACAGTGAAAGATTGTAGGGAAAAATACTGAATGATGTAGGAAGCATAAAAAAAAAAGGTAGAAGAAATACAAAGAGTCACTGTACCAAAAAGAATGGACTATGTTCAACCATTTCAAGAAGTAGCATATGATCGAAGAGAGATGATACAAAGACAAGTCTAAGTTGCATTGAAATGCTGGAAAAACATTAAGTTTTATGAACTGACAGAATACCAACTGCAATATTTCAACAATGCAGCACTAATGTTCTCACAAGTTACGCAAAGAAATTTAGAGACAGTTACCTGGCTAATAGACTGACAGAAATGCTATAGTTTTGAAAATTCCAATGAAAGCTGGTGCAAGAAAATGAAAAAATTATCAAGTTATACCACCAATTTCACACATAATGAAACTCTTACAGAAAATTATTTTTAAATGGAACACTTTAATGACAGGGAAATTCTAGAAATTAAAGGTACACTTAAAAAGGGGCACGGAACAAGGCGTATCTCTGGTTATCAGGTAGAGCTTGCCATAAAGCAAAGAACACTGAAAAGAAGTTTATCTCTGTGTCACAGATTATATTACATCTCCCCAAATTTTGTGGAAAATGTGGGCTTATAGATAGAAATTAAGTCAGAGATTGCATGATGAAATTTTGTACAACCAAGAATTTATTTATTGCAAAGACCACTTTTTAAAAAGTTAAATAAAAACCAAGCAATTACACAGGTGAATATATCCACTACATCTGTAGAGAAATAGAAGAAAATTGTAATACCATCAGTCAGAACAACTCCAGAAAACAACACTGAAACAGATTATCAATTCTCCACACGCCAAGTTCAAATTGAAGCTGAAGAAAATCAAAACATGCCCACAAAAGAAAATAAAAATGAGACCTGGGAAAAAAAATGAGACCTGGAATATATCCCAGCTAAATAAGATACTGAGACTGGCTTCTGAGCTGCCCAGGTTTCAGTAACCCCTTCTCTGAGCGGCCTGCAGGAACGAATGTCTCGCGATTTTTGCGTCTTCGATTGCCTGGGAAGATGGGAGGGTCTGGGAAGTTGGGAGGGTCTGAGACTGGCTTCTGAGCTGCCAATCTCACTGATTTCACATGCAAGCAAGATTTTACTGAAGATTATCCAAAAACGACCGGAACAGCACATCAACAGAGAGCTACCAGAAGTCCAGGCTGGGTTTAGAAGGGGTCGTGGTACTAGAGATATTGTAGCTGATGTTAGATGGATC
>NW_006400162.1:360321-366974 GCF_000299155.1 Elephantulus edwardii
GGCGCAGGAGAGGAAGGCCCTCTATGAGGTGGATTGATTCAGTGACTGGGATAATTGGGATGGGAGTGTCAGAGACAGTGCGATTGGCACAGGACAAAGTGGAGTTTAGGGCTGTTGTCGCTATGAGTCGCAGGCGACTCGACGGCACATAACAACAAAACAACAACAAATAAGATACTAACTCAAGAATAGATTTCATGCATTAAACACTAATGAATGAAGTTGTGGAATAATATCAAGAACATCATCCATGAAAAAAAGAAAAAAGATCATTAAAAAAACAAGGAGGAAGCTTTTATGCTTCCTCAAAAAGCTGAATATAGAAATTCCATATGACCCAGCTATTCCACTGCTTTGAATATACCCTGAGAAATGACAACTGAGGCACAAATGGATACTTGTACACCGATGTTCATAGCAGTGTTAATCACCATTGCAAGAACATAGAAACAGCCCCGATGTACAAACACAATTAAATGGATTGAGAAATTATGGTACATTCATACAATGGAATACTACACAGCATGCAGGAGCAATGATTTCATAAGTTATTGTCTAACTTGGGATGGACTAGAAAGCATTATGCTGAGTGAACTACGTCCCACAAGAACAAATACTGTATAAGACCATTATTATAGAATGAGTATGAGGATTTAAGGGAGGAGAGGGCAGAAGCAGTAGGATGAGGATATGTGGGCGCAGGGGAGATTACTCATGGTGTTGCACAATTTGATGAGTGGGGGAATGAGGGAAATTGAAAGGATCTGGTCTGAAAAACAATATATTCCAATTTTGTAAATAAACTCAACTCATCTAATAATAATTTTTTTAAACTTTATAAAAAACCAAGAAAGAAAATAACAAAATGCATGACAAAAGATATTCTGAAATTTGCTCTAGTATGTAGAAAGATAATAAAGTATTAGTTATCTAGTTTAATCTTCTGATTGTGCAGTTTTGGTTGTAGTGAATGGTCTAGTTATGTTATAGACTTGTTTGTCATTGCTGTTAGCATAGTAACTGTATGATCAATAGATCTGAACCCTGCCCTATCCTGTACCATCCTCATTATTTCTGACATAGTTGAGCCCACTTTGGCAGTCACTATGTTAACTATGTTAATTCATTGAAGGTCTTTCTCTCCTTCACTGCCCCTTCACCTTTCCATGAGTGATGTCCCCTTCCAAAAAAAAAGCCACTCCTAGCAACATGCCCAAAATAGAGGATGTAGAGAGACTAGAACTCTTATACACTGTTGGTGGGACAGTAAAAGGGTAAAATCACTCTGGATGGCAGTCTGGTGTGTCCTCAAAAAGCTGAACAAAGAAATCCCATATATATTACACAGTGATTCCACTACTAGGAATATACCCCAAGGAAATTAGAACTGAGACACAAACAAAGATTTGTACACCAGTGTTCATGGCAGCATTATTCACAATAGCAAGAAAATGGAAACAGTCAAAACATCGATCAATAAAAATTGGATTGAGAAATTCACATTCATACACTGGAATATGACACAGCACTCAGGAGCAAAGATTTACAACATGGGAAAGACTGGAAAGTATTTTGATTAGTGTACTAACTCAATCTTAAGAAGACAAATACTTCATAAGAGTATACTGTAAAAACAGAGGGATAATTAGTAAAATACATTTAAAGGTCCAAAGGGGAAAAGGGAGGAAGCAGAGGAATTGGATGGGCAGAGGGAAATCACAGGGTCATAAAATTTTAGTGGGTCGAGAGAGGGGGTAAAGGAAATGGGAAGATTTATCAGGGATCTAAAAAGATGGTGTCATGGGGTGGGCATAGTTCAATGGTGATTTTTTAAAATTTTTTATTTTTATTATTTTTGTGTGAGTGTACCGTCAAATCAGATCTGACTGGTACAGGAGGAGACTGCCCCTCCTTCCCCGGCAGAGCATCTGATGGATTCGAACTGTGCGCCTCTGGGATTGTAGTTGCAGCTCCTTGTCACTAGAGCACCAGGGCTTCCCTTCAATAGTGATTTTTTAAAACACAATGTATAGGAAGGGCTGTATAAAACACAATGTATATTAATTATGTGTGCAAACCAATACAAATACTTTAAAAAAAATACCCACAATATGAGAGATGAGGCTTTGTCATCTTTGCCTCCAAGGAACACACTCTGGCAATATTTTCTCCAAGACATAGCTATTTGTTCATTTGTCAGGCCATGGTTATTCAGTACTCTTCTCTATTACCACAACTTCAGGCATCAATCCATCTTCTGTCATCCTTATTCATCATATAACTTTCTGATGCATAGCAAATGATGGAAATATCATGGCCTAAGTCAGACACACATTAGTCTTTAGTCTGACCTCACTGCTTCTCTGTACCTTAGAGAGGTGTCTGACAACAGACTTTCCCATGGGAGAATCCGGTGAACACTGGTGGCTTGTGGTAAGAAATTGCACTGCCAATACAAAGGCAGGTAGTTTGAATCCACCACGTGGCCCACGGGAAAAAGATGGACTCCTCATGCAATTTACTGCTTCAAAAACCCACTAAAGTGTTACTAGCTACAGGCCGGTTCCAAATCGACAGTACATAGCAACATTGGTAAAAAGTTATGCTGCTAACCCCAAAGGCAGGCAGTTCAAATCCACCAGTGGCTACACAGGAGAAAGATGGGCAATGTGACCTACTGCCTCTGAACCCACTGGAGGGTCAGTTATAAGGTGGTTATAATGTGAAGGCACCACCAGGACAACACCACCCTGTTTAAGACTCTGTGTCTTTATTCATTAACTAGAAATAATGCTGCTTATTTCTCATATCCCACCACGCCAAATGAGTTAAATAAGACAAGAGTTTTATAAAAACTGCCAAGCATTATGCTAAATATTACACTAATCTCAAAGAGTACATACTCCAGGATGGGTATGTACTTGAGTACAGTCAGATTTTAGAAGATCTGAGTAACAAAGCCACAGGCAAAGGACTGGGCCCTTTTGATCTCATATTCCCGTTTGTGTTGCTCCATTTTCTTGGCCTGACTGAAGCTAAAAACGTAACATTTTCTAGGTCCAGAGTCAAGGAGGCTTCAGATACAGAAATAATAGAGGCTGAAGATAAGTGAGGAAGAGATACTGACCAAGGAAAAGCAAGTGTAGAACTGACTGAGGCAGGAAACACGAGCTTGCCTGACAGAAACGGCTGATTTACCCTGGAATATACAGGGACGTCGCATTTGGAGAGATGGAGGGTCAGCGAAGGAGGGGAAGATACCCAATAAGATGGATTGACGTGGTGACTGCAGCACCAGGCTCTAGTATGTCAGAGATGATGAGGACGGTACAGGAACAGGCTGACTGTTCATAGGTTTGCTATGAGTCGTACTCAACTTGATGACTCCTAACACCAAGAGAAAGAATACAGCTTCCCGGACCGAAGCATCAGAAGCTCGTTCACACATGCTCACTGGAAGATTTAGAATGAGCATTGATGTCAATATCCAGGAGACAGACACGTGAGGTGCTTTTCAAGAACTTCAGAAGAGACGCTTGTCTGTCAACTTTACTGATGTGCAGCTTCATCTTGTTTGAACTCAGAACTGTAAGTCATGTCCTGCCTGACCTCCTTCCCCAGGAGGGCTCCATAAGAGAATTAAGCCCTTCACAATGTGATTTGAGTGATTAGTTCTCAGTTCCCTCAAGGGTAGTATAAGACTAATGGCATTTTAAACACACGGGAGAAAAGCTAATTTGTGACATACAAAAAATGCTGCCAGGCTTCAGTGCTTAATATTCTTAGAAAAACTGGATGAGAAGGGGTGTTCCAGTCAAGGCCAGCCACTGCTAAGATCACTGATATTGACAGCTGGGACATAAGCTGTGTTCCACTTCCACAAAAATGAAAAGGGATGGATTTACCTTGAGCACAGACAGAAAGTTTAAAAAGAAACATTTTTAAAGATGTAATATCAATACAGAATTACTGAAGTTATTTCTGCTTCATTAAAAAGATATTTTGTGAAATGGAGATCCAGAGAGATTTCTGGAATGATTTTCGTATCATTTACCAGAGGTGACCAAACGGATGACTTACATCCACCTAATCACAATCCCTAAGGCATGTGGTTCAAATCTACCAGCTGTTTCACAGGAGAAAGGTGGACAATCTCCTCTGATGCAATTTACAGCCTCAGAAAACATGCTGGAAGGTCAGGTATGAGTCGATTCTGACACAATTATACATAACAACAGCAACATGTTGAATAATTAGGTAAAGAATTGGTATTTTTGTCTATGTATATGCAACAGACTGCAAAAATTGTACAGTATCATTAACAGAACAGAGAAGTAAAATTTTGTTGAATTCTCATTGCCATCAGGTTGGAATGAACTCACAGGTAACCTTCTATTGGACTTCCAAAGTTATAAATCACAGAGAAGGAAACTGTCTATCTTTCTTCCTCAGAGCCTGTGGATTTGAGTCATCAGAAAGGAACAAACAGTGTTTAGGATTAGCAGTGCAATTCCCCATGGACTATGCCACTCTAATTTTACTGGGAAGAAAATAAAAAATGGTTGAAGCAGTACATTGAAAACAATGGCCAGAAATTCTAGCCAAATTCCAAAGGAGGTGTACACTGAAGGATATCACTGCTGATGTAAAAAAGATTTGGTTGAAAGCAGAGACTACTGAAAGATGTTTGCCTGTGTTTTATTGATCTGCAAAGGCATTCAACTGTGGATCATAGTAAATTATGTATTATGTTGTGAAGGGCAAGAATTCTAGAACTTTTTATTGTGCTTATGGAGAATCTGAATAAAGCAGTCTTCAATAAGGACTGTATCTCAACATCAAGAAAGCAAAGATTCTCACCACTAAGACAATTGGAACCACCATCACAAATGGAAAAGAGATTGAAGTTGTTAACAGTTTCAGCTTGCTTGTGTCCATATCTACACCCTTGGCACTAGCAGTCAGGAAATCAAAAGATGATTTTTGTTGGGGAAAGTCTCCCTTCAAGAACCTCTCTAGAGTGCGAAGGAGCAATGATGTCAGCATAGAGACTAAAGTGCTTGATGCAAGCCATGGTCTTTTCAATTACTTGTTATGCTTCTGAGGGCTGAACAATGGCTAAGGATGACCAAAGAAGAATTGTTGCTTTGAGCTGTGGTACTAGAGAAGACTACTGAACATACCATGAACTTCCAAGAGAACAAAAAAGCTTATCCTGGAGAAGGTGAAACCAGGTTGCTCTCTGGAGGCAAGGATTATGAGGCTCCATTTCACACACTTGAGGCATGTTTCCAGGAGGAACAAGTCCTTGGAAAAGGACATCATGCTTGGAAGGGTCAGCCCAGGAGAAGACGGCCTTGGATTAGATGATTTGACACAGTGACTGTGACAATGAGGACATATGCGTCAGAGACGTGGCAGGGTCTAGAACCATTGTTCACAGGGTTGTTACGGGTCTCAGTCAACTTGACTGCCCAACAACAACAGTTATTTAAACCGAACAAGAATATACTGCTCAGTTTGAAATCAGCAAAGGTGTGTACCAGGTTTCAATCTATATAATAAGCAAATAATTTGAGAAGCTGGACTATATTTTTAAAAGTGTGACATCAGAATCAGACTCATTAACAATGTGCAATATTCAGATATACAATCCTCTTGATTAAAGCAGAGAGGATCTGAAACACTAATGAAACTCAATACCATTGTATTCTCATTGAACTTGTATATGTGCAAAAATTGGACAATGAGTAAGGAAGACCAAAGAAGAACTGATGCCTTCCTACTACTATATTGGTGAAGCTTATTGAACATATCATAGACTGCCAAAAGAATGGGCAAATCTGTCTCAGAAGGGCAGCCAGGATGCTACTTAAAGATGATGGAGTTTTGTATCAAATACTCTGGACATGTTATAAGGAGAAAGCAATCTCCGGGGAAGGACATGCTTTTTGGTAAAGTGGAGGGTCAGTGAAAAAGATAAAAACTCTTACTGAGATGGAGTGACGTGTGTAACAACGGGCTCAAGTTTATCAGTGATTGTAAGGATGGTTCTTGCTATGCCTCTGATAGCTGGACAAAAATGATTACAGAAGATAAATTGATGTCTCTGAGCTATGGTGCTGGAGAAGAGTACTGAATATCCATGGACTGTCAAAAGAACACTAATAAAATATACTAATTGGGATACAGCTCTGGTGGCCCAATGCGTAAGAGTTCTACTGTCAATCCAAAGGCAAGTAGTTCAAACTCACCAGCTGATCTATTGGAGAAAGACTGGCACCCTCCTCACATGTGATGTACAGCCTCTAAAAACCTACTGGAGGGTCAACAATGGGTCAGTTCCGACTTGATAACAACAGCAACTGTGTACAAAAGAATAGAAATATTTTGTGTCTATACCTTGGAAAATACAAAGCACTTAGCCCCGGTGCCTTAGTCCCTGAGCAGCGTGCTGCTACCATAAGGGTAGCAATTATCCGGTAGCTCAAATCGACCAGCTGCTCTGTGGCTGAGAGATGGGCAAGTGTCCTGCATGATTTACAGCCTCCAGAAGCTGGTTGACTGGCTTCTATGAACTGATTCTGACTCAATAGCAATGGGAATGTTGTTGTTGTTATGTGTCGAGTTGTTTGCGACTCATAGCGACCCTA
>NW_006400162.1:368262-369911 GCF_000299155.1 Elephantulus edwardii
CAAATATAGATCTCTTCCAGTCAGTTGGCCAAGTGGTTTTTCTCCAGATTTCTTGGCACAACTTGGTGAGCACATCCAGGGCAGCATCTGTTAGCTGAAATACTTCAATTGCTATACCATCTATTCCTAGGGTCTTATTTTTTTTGCTATTTCCTTCAAAGCAGCTTGAACTTCTTCATTCATCACCATAGGCTCAATGAGAATGAGCTTTTGAAATCATTATCTCACTTTATACTTAGTAAATTCACAAGACAGATAAGCTGGGAAATATGATTTATTCTTTTTTTAAAAGATGAAACTCCACTCCCAACACCTCCACTTCCCACCATAGTTCAGCCTAAGCTTTCTTCTTCTAAATCTTTTGGTATATCTCAAATCCTTGGTTTTACCAATTGCCTCAACTAAATAGGAGATGAACACATCTGATACCTGTGAGAAGGAAGCTCTAGAGTCTTAGTGGTAAAGAACTGCACTCTCAATGCAAAGGTACACTGTTCATTCCACCAGGTGTTCCACGGGAGAAAGATGAGCAATCTTTTCTCAAGAACTTACTGCCTCCAAAAACCCTCTAGAGTGTCAGCTATGGATTGGTTCCAACTTAACAGTCACAACAGTGGTAAAAAGTTATGTTGTTAATCCCAGAGGTAGGCAGTTCAAATCCACCCACTGCTCCACAGGAGAAAGATGGGTAATTACTCCCTTTGGTCAGCTGTGAGTTGATGGCAAACTTTCTGAGTAGACAAGAGGTTTGCCTGACAGAAGCAGCTGATGCACCCTGTGATATAAAGAGAAAGTTTACTTGGAACAGATAGATATTGGAGGAAGTGCGGCCAGAGTGCCCCACAGATGCAAAGATGACAATGCTTCATCTCACATAGTCTGGGCATGTTGCTAGAAGAGGGTATTTCTTGGAGAGAGACTTCATGCCTAGAAAGGTGAAAGGTCAGCAAAAGAGAGGATACTCAGTGAGATGGATAGATACAGTGACTGCAACAATGAGCTTAAGTGTGTCAGAGATGATGAGAATGACACAGGATAGGTCTGTTATTCCTAGGGTCGCTATGACTTATATTAGACTAGAATGGGGCCTAACAACAACATAAGGATGGTGCAGGCCCAGGCAGGTTGGTTGTACATACAGCTTTTGAGTTGGAAGTGACTCAACAACACATGAGATGCATAGGCAATGACCCAAGGTCCCCAGCATGGAAGCATTTCTACTACTGAACTACAGTGCCTCATAGATAAACATAGAGTAGAAGAAAAGAGGGTTGCAACTCAGTCCTTTGCAAAGAACACTTTTTAAATTTTTTTATAGAACTTTTAAAAAATTTTATTCTGATTTATTAGCAAAGTTTGAATACATTGTTTTTCACAAAGTTCCTTCCCATTTCCTTCACCCCACCCACCTACTGAATGTGCAACCCTGTAACACCATACTCCTCCATCCTCAATATTATGGACCTGCAAAAAAGCAGGTGAGTTTTGCCAATTCCCTATCTTCCAGCTTTCCAGATACAAGAAGTAAATCAGAAATTGCACATATGAACCCACAACTGCAGCGCGAGGGCGACGCAGCGCGACGCAGCACGAGGGCAACGCCGCGAGACTGGGGAACGCCACCACCAGACCGGGAAAGAAACGCCGCC
>NW_006400162.1:376816-390865 GCF_000299155.1 Elephantulus edwardii
GAGGAAGGCCCTCTATGAGGTGGATTGATTCAGTGACTGGGATAATTGGGATGGGAGTGTCAGAGACAGTGCGATTGGCACAGGACAGAGCGGAATTTAGGGCAGGCGACTCGACGGCACATAACAACAAGAACAACAACATACCTGTTTTAATAATAACGTTACTTGAGCTCTGGTAACCCAATACCTAATATGACACACTGCTAACTTAGTTAGTGATATGAACCATGAGGTGCTCTGTGGGAGAAATACGGGTCTTCTCTAGTAAAGATTTACAGTCTTAGAGACTCCATAGAATCTCTGTCAGTTAGGATACAACTGACTTCACAGCAAGGGAATTTTACCGATAATAAGATGCATAAGCAGATTTGGAGGGGAAAAAATTACATGGGTTAAAACTATACTTAAATACATATCATACCAAGCCTTTGGTTATATACTCAGGAGTTATAGTGACATAGTGTGGCATATGTTGAGCGGTGAATCAAGAGGTTAGTGGTTCAATCCAGCAGTCACTTTCAAGGAGAAAGATGAGGCACTCTGTTCCTATTAAGATCTACAGGTGTTGTTTTTACATTATTTTTTTTAATGTGTTTGCTTACAAAGTGTATATACATTGTGTTTCACACTATTCTTCACTCACATTGTTTCACACAATCATTTTTATGCATTATGTTTTATAACATTAATCACCATTAGACCTTGCCATCATTACCCTGTCTTTTTGCTCAGACCCATCCTATTTGCTTCTCGCCTCTCCCCCAACTCATTGCTGTGCAGACAGAATGAACTCATAGATAACCCACCAGTTGGTTTTTGGAGGTTGTAAATCAGATGGGAGGAGACTGCCTATCTTTCTTCAGAAGTGCTGCTAGTGGATTCGAACTGTCAGAGATATGTCACCTTTTGGGTCAGCAGCACAAATTAGAGAACACTTATGCAACCAGAACACCTCAGAATTATTAAAGTAGGTGGAGAGAGAAAAGGAGAGAATCAGAAAATCTACAAATTCATTTGTTAGGTCTAAAATCCTGTCCCAGAATTCACTAGTCCTTAAAATGAATTGGAAATTACATCATCAATTTCTAGTGTTTTTTTAAAAATCAAACTACTTATCTAATTGAAGAAGTTTTTGTATCCTTAAAAAAAGAGAGACAAAGATCTCCAGCCTTGGAAACCTGAAGGATAGTCACCATAAGAAGTACTCAACGTGACAACAGTTGCCTTTGGGGTTTGCAATTAAACTAAAAAAGGTCCCTGTGTGGTACAACAAATGTCTGTACTTGACTATTAACCTAAAGGTTAGAGGTTTAACTGAGGTTTCCATAAAGATTATAGGCAACAAAACTCTATGGGATAGTTGTATTTTGTAGCTCTGGGTCACCATGAATTGGGATCAACTTGACAGCAGCATGTTTGTTTGTTTAATGATACTAAAGGCTTATGAGTTTCAGGGTTCAATTTTCCCATTTCAGAGAGTAGGGTTCAATTCCACATTTTGCATCTCATGTGCAGTCTATCAGTAGATGAGATGTTCAAGGAGTCTGGATCCCTGAATCTGGACCTGAATCCCAGACATCAGTCTCTCCCTCTCTTGAGGATTATATTTTGCTGTAATGTTGAGTGTAATTTCCAGAATAAGGAAGACTTATGATATACATCTGAAAAATTAGCCAGAGGAAATGCTATGGATAAGGATGGGCCTATTCTGTGTGCATAAGGTCATGAAAATTTAAGGGCTCAATGCTAACAACAATAATTAAATTGCAAGGACTGAATCATTTAAACAGCTTATTTTACTTTTGTTGTTGTTGCTGTTGTTATGTGTCTTCCTCTAGTGAGTTTTCAGAGGCTGTAAATTGCATGGGAGGAGACTTCCCATCTTTCTCCTAAGGAGCAGCTGGTGCATTTGAACCATGAGCCTTTGGATTGGCAGTGCAACTCCTTACTAGGCCACCAGAGACTCCCTATAGAAACTCATAGATCATTTGAAATATACCCATTAAGAGTCAACATTGCACCTAGACGGCAGGACGGTTTGCACCCAGCCTGAGGTATGCAGATGACAAGATCTTGCTTGCAGCAACTGAAGAAGACTTGAAGCACATAGTACAGAAAATCAGACAGTAGGATTCACTATGAATATTATTTCAATAAGAAGAAAACAGAAGTCCTCACTGTTGGAGAAAAGGTTGAAGATGTCAACAACTTCCTTTTTACAGTAGCACTCTCTCACAGAGCCATGGCCTCCCTTCCAATATTTCCAATCTCACAGCCCAGCAGCTGCCATGGCTAACTTGTGCTGCCTTAGAAAATCAGGATAGCATTTCCTCAGGGTACCTCCTTTTTTGAGTTCCATATTCAGGGTGTTACCCAGCCTCATCTCAACATGGCCAAGATGAGTTAGTGCTCCAGACATAACTTCGTAGGTACTCTCAGCTTCTGTGCCATCCTTGGCCTCCTCGTTTCCGTTTTTGGACTTGCACAGACTTTCCAACATATCAGCTGTTACCCAGTATTCTGAGATCTCAGCCTTGTGTTCAGTCACAGTTCACTGGGTTAGTTGCTGGAGAGTAAACGTGGGCATTCACTTGCTTTACCAACTTTCACTTTCCTCCATGAATATCCCATAGAATGACAAGAGAACAAACAGATAAGTCTTTAGAAAAAGTACAGCCAGAGTGCTCCTTGGAAGCAAAGATGATGAAGCTTCATTCCTCATACTTTGGACATGCAGCTAGAAGAAGCTATTCCTTGGAAAGGAATATCTTGTTTGGAAAGATGGAGGGTAAGAGAAGGAGAGGAAGACTCCCAATGAGATGGAATGGCTTGGTGACTTCAGCAATGAGCTCGAGTGTATCGGTGATGATGAGGATGTCACAGAAGAGGGGAGGTTCAGGTCATCTGTTCCAAGGGCTGCTATGAGATGCAGTTTGCTCAATGGCACCTAACAATAACAGCATTTGTACTTTGAAAAGGCAGTACAGCACAGGCCTCACAAACCAGATTCTAGAACGAGACAAGCTAAGTGAAAACTACAGCTCTGCGACTTGTGACTTTAGGAAGATTACCCAATATTTTGGTGCCTCAATTTCCACTTCAGCTCAAACATACAAATGGTAAATGATATTAGTAATGCAGTATATGAGATATTATTATATTTTCCATCCCATCCTTCATATATCCCCTATATACATTAGAAAAAGGCCTGGTTCAGAAGAATCGTTACATAAGTGTTAGATGTAATTATTTCTGCTTTTTTAAATTTCTGCTTTATTTCTTTAATTAGTAACTCTGAGCTGATCTCTGGTCATTACTTAACTACAAAGAGTGGCACTGCAGAATCTTAAGCATATGATTAAATCTAATATATAATTATTCTATAATTGTTCATTTTTTCTTCTTTGCTTTCTAACAGGAATATTTCCCAAGTGCTTACTTCAGGACACAGTATAGTATTAAATTAAGTATAATGATAAAGATAAAATTAGTAATACTAAGTCCTTGGCAGAGAACAATCTCTTAAACATATTTCTACATTTAAAAATGTAAATCTTCATACACATTGGGGTCCCTGGGTGGTACGAACAATTAGTGTAATCACATGGGAATCAATATGAGTCACAATCAGTTGACTTGCTAGCAACTGGACAGACAGATTATTGTTACTATTGTTGCTGTGATGTACCATCAAGTTGGAATTTACCTGACCCTCCGGCAGGTTTCCAGGGGCATTAAATTACATGAGAGGAGAATGCCTATCTTCTGTGGAGCAGCTGGTGGATTTGAACCACGTGACTCTGGGTGTGGACAGCACAGCTCCTTTCCACTAAGCCATCAGCACCCCCTAGATATACAGATTAGTACTACTATAAATAAAAATTTTTAAAAAGCCAAAACAAACCAACCAAGCAACGTGTCAACCTGGCTAAGCCATGATTCTCAGTACTATATAATTATCTTCATTTTGTAGTTTGTTGTCATTATCCTGTGTATTGTCAACGCTAACATCTACAATGTTAATGAGCCACAATGCAATGTACAAAATTTTCGAAACAGTTTGCAACTTGAAGAAATCTTTTTTTGTGGTATAAAAAGGCCTGAGGTCCCTGTTCAGAGAACCTCATAGACTCAAGTGAAGACTGATACAAAGACACATGTAGATCCCCAAAGAGCACCAGGCCCACAGTGTCGAAAGGAGATGAGGAAGCTCTCTCTGATCTGACTGAGAGAAAACCTTCCTCAAAATGGCCTTATTAATTCTGACTTCAAGCCTCTTAAACTGCAAGAAAGTAAGTTTCTGTTTGCTAAAGTCATTCATTTGTGGCATTTCTGTTACCTCATTTCCTTAATTTACTTTTATTTTAATTGATAAAATTAAAGGAAAATTTACTTTTTGTAAAATGACTCTCCTATGGAGCTTTTCAGCCATTTAAGTGCTTAATAGAATTTTCATTTATTTATGGCTTCAATCCTTTGACATGATTTGAGACATGCTGTGTAATCCAATAGATGGTCATTTCTCAGAATTGATGCAACTGAGTTTACATATAACTTAAATAATATTACAAGTAACAATTATGAAACTGAGCTTTGGAAAGTATAGCTACATAGATGGAATGGGAATATAGAAGGATACAATAACATCAGTTCACAATATTACATCAATGAAACACAAATTATGGATATGTTGTTGTTGTTGTTAGGTGCCATTGAGTTGAGTAAGACTCATAGTGACTCTATGAACAACACATCTGAACCTTGTCCATTCCTGTGCCATCTTCACCCTTCCTGACACATGAGAACCCACTGCAGCAGTCACCGTGACCATCCACCTGGCTGAGGGTCTTCCTGTCCTTCACTGACCCTCTACTCTTCCAAGCATCATGTCTCTCTCAAAGGAATAGCCGCTCTTAGCAATGTGCCCAAAGTATGTGAAGCGAAGCCTCATCTTGCTTGCCCCAAAAGAACACTCCAGCTGCACTCTCTCCAAGACATAATTATTTGTTCTTTTGGCATCCGTGAGATGTTCAGTGCTCTTCTCCAAAATCACAGCTTAAAGGCATCAATTCTTCTTCTGTCATCCCTATTCACTGTTCAACTCTCAGGTACATAGTAAGTGAGGAGAATGACTATACTCTGAATCAGATGCAACTTGCTCCTCAAAGTTATATCATTACTCCTCAATAAACTGGAGAGGTCCCTAACTGCAGACTTTCCCAATGCCATGAATATATATAATCAATGAAAAGAGAGTTATGGAATAGGTATATAATTTAAAGCTCTTTAATAGGTTTAAAAATTATTTTTGTAAAGTGAATTTTGCAGAAAAGGGACGGGTCCTTGGAGAGGGGCATCATGCTTGGGAGGGTGGAGGGACAGCGCAGGAGGGGAAGACCCTCTATGAGATGGATTGATTTGGTGACTGGGGTAATCGGGATGGGTGTGTCGGAGGCAGTGCGGTTGGCGCAGGACAGAGCAGGGTTTAGGGTCGCAAATGACTCGACGGCACATAACAACAACAACATATCAATTTCAATTTACATATAGTGAGAAAAACAAGAAACTCTTCAGAAGCCTTGGCAGTGTAAGGAATTTTATATAAAGTGGTGGTAATTGCTTTTTAAAAAGTGTTCATTCTTTGATATAGTTAACATTTTTACATCTATACAAATGTGTGCTCTTGGAGCTGGAAACAAGGCAAATTAAACATATATATATATATATTTTTTTTTTACCTAACAACTATTTTGATACTAATTACCACTCTGGGAAGGGTAATTAAATATAACTTTAAAGAATTTCTCAAAGGTAAAGAAAGGCTTTATCATAGATTGAACTGTGTCTTCCAAGACACAAGTAAATAATGAGTAGCTGGATAGAGACTGCAGTACACTTACCACTAGGACACCAGAGTTCCCTAATGATATCATGTTGAAGCTATGTAATGATCCTCCATGATCCTGATAGCCCAAATAGTTGTAGGAAGACTAAGAGTAAAATCTAATACTCCCTAATCCTATTGTAACTCTACTTATATTTTAGGGGAGTTGCTCCAGGGTGTGGTCTATATTGTCTTAACTCATTGGAGATAAAAAGCAGAGAGATAGGAGACCCTTAGCATCATTAAGAAATAACAGCCACAAATGGAATGCTTTTTGGACACAACCTTGTTTGCTGATACTGAGGAGGACCTGAAGCATTAGCTCCAGAGGGTCAAGGATTGAAGTTCAACATCAAGAAGACCAATATTCTCACCCCTGAGTCAATTGACAGCACCACAAGAGATGGAGAAGAGACTGAGATTGTTAACAATTTCTGTTCACTCTGCTACACAATCAACACTCTTGGCATCAGCAGTCAGGAAATCAAAAGACAAATCATATTGGGAAAATGTGCTCTCAAGGACCTCTCCAGAGTGTTGAAGAACAATGATGTCTATTGTGCATTGGGTCACTATGAGTTTTAGATGACTCAGTGACACATAACAACAACAAAAATAACAACATGGCAGAGCTCACAACTGGATGGCTTTCACACACAGAAATGCCTTCTTACCGTTTAGGAAGCCAGAAGTCTGCTTTAGGATAAGCCATTATCTTGCTCTGTCAGTTGTGGAGGAATGTTCTTGTTTCTTTCTACATCTGTAGACTCCTTATTCCTGGAGTATCATGTATTATGATCTTCCCCGATAGTAAGGAGTTTCATCATGCAGGGTGGTAGTTGTTATGTGCCATCAAGTCAACCAGGACTCATAGAGACCCTATTACCCTATTATTCACTAAGTGCCACTGAATCAGTTCCTGGTGATATGATAATTCCTTGTATTCGATATAGATAATAAATAGTTTGGCAATGTTAAAAAAAAAAAACAAAAAAACCCAGCTTTCCAAATAATCTGTCCCACATACAGATTGAAAAGGTATGGAGATAAGACACATCCCTGACATATTCCTTTCCTGATTTTGAACCATACAGGTTTCCTTGCTCTGTTTTGACAAGTGTTTCCTTGTCCAAAAATAGGTTTCACACAAGCACTATACAGTGTTTTGGAATTTTCATTATTCTCAAAGCTAGCCACAGTTTGTTGTGATCCACACAGTCAAATGACTTTGCATAGTCAATAAAACACATACAGACTTTCTTCTGGTATTCTCTGTTGTCTGCCAAGATCTATCTGATATGGACAATGATGTCCTTGGGGCCACAGACTTTTCTAAATCCAGCTTGCATTTCTGATAGTTGTCTGTTTATGTATTATCTCAGTCCTTCTTTTTTTTTAAATAATCTTCAGCAAGAGTTTGCTTGCATGTGATATTAGTGATATTGTTCTATATTTTCACACTCTGTTGGATCACCTTTTTTTTAGATGGAAATAAATATGGGTAAATATCTAAGAGTCAAAGCTTAGTTTGGCTCCTTTAAATAATAAAAGGATTTCACAGAGACATTTCTTCAGTTACATTGACCAGAAATGTGTTCAGTTATTGGCAAAGGTAATAGATAGGACCAACTAAAAAATCTCAGTGGTTCTTAGATCCAAGTGTGCATGAACAGTACTAAAACAGCTTTAAAACTCAGATTTCTGAGCTTCACCCAGAATTCTGGACACTTTAGTGGTTTTAAGGTGAAGCTCATGAATTTGCATGTCTATAAATCAGGAAGTGCTGATGATTTTAGTCCTTCCATTCACATCTTGGGTTGCCCTAAAGCACTTGGCCACAGAAGGGCCATGAACGCCAAAATAAAATTTGAATTATGTTAGCATGCAGTAGGGGAGAATGATCCTTAAATATGCATTCAGAGTTATTCCTACATCTTCTAAAATGATTTTCAAATTTCTTTTCAAGAAATCACATTGCATCTGCATGAGAGTCTACAATCAGAGGTGCTTGGTTTTTGTATGATTCTGGCAGTCTCAAAACAGAGCATTAACTCCATCTTAAAGTCGTGACATGAGTCTAGAATCTCTGCTAGAATTTTAGAAGCTGCCTTTCTAAACAGTCCCATGAACCTTGGCATTGAGCCAGCCATAAACCTCATAGATGCTATTCCTTTTACCTGAGGCCTGGTCCTAAAGGATATCTAACCAATTCCTAAGTGTCATTATAGACAAATTAAGAATGAATATTGTTTCAATGACTGTAAGAGGGTTGAAAAATGACGATGAGGGTTAAAGTTTTATTAGTCCATCAAGAACCCACTTGATAACCAGTTTCATGTAAAAGTCCAAAATAATACACATCCCCAGATGTTCCTTTAATTTTCTAAAGATTAACTTAAGAGTTAATTATTCATTTAAAACATTTTTTTTAAAAAAGGAAGAACTAGGCTATGTACTGATGCTTTTAATTGCATTATGAACCTTTGCTCATTTACACGTTCAAGAACTAGATGCATTTTAACAGAGAAGAAAAAAATAGTTCTGGAATGAAGCTATTATTTTGCTTAGCAACATCTGAGAAAATAATTACTGTCAAAATTCCTACAGGCAGTTTTCAATTATTCATGCCTGTTGTGTGTTCAGGAACAGGAAGATAAGGAAAATGAAAAAATGTTGTCCATTAAGGACTTTGTGCCAAGAAAATATAATTCTTAGCCAGTAACTCTAACTTTTCTTCTAACTACTCTGAAATAATTTTAATTGCCCAGAAGTCCAGATATTTAGAGTAGATAACTGAAGGAGAGCTGACCAGGCAGGCTTTATGCTTCTGAATCTTGCACCTTCATTAGAAATTCATTTCTAAAGGTCATCTTTGGGTCGAACATAAAATAGAAGGTTCCAGATATGCTAAGGTTTTACTCAGTGCACTGTGCTTTTTAACAGGGAGCTCTGGAGGCCTACTGGACAAAAGCTGCACTGCAATCCTGAAGGCATGCAGTCTAAATCCACCAGCTGCTGAGAAGAATGGGCTCTATGGAGAAGGATAGGCAATCTCCTTCCATGCGATTAATGGTCTCTGAAAACCCACTGTAGGTCAGCTGTGCATCAGTTCTGACTCAACGGTACACAACAACATGCTCTTTAAAAGAAAAATTAGAAGCACTTTATAAGTGGACATTTAAAATAAATACCCTAAATACAAGAAATACTGTAATTCAGAAAATGAGGCAAAGGATATAATCCAATGAAAATTAAGATATAAACAACTAGTTTAATTAAATTAAAATTATTTAAAAAATAAATATTCTTCTTTGTTACTTCAGCCTAATTTCCCTTTTCTTTCCATTTCAGGTTTCCTAAACCAAATTTATGAAAGAGTGAATATTCAAGGAGACCTAAATGAAGCCTTTACAAAAGCTTATCTCTCCAACACGTGCCATACTATGTATTTCTACTTCTGTCAGTTCTTAACATCTACCTCTTTGAATTTTCATTCATTTCTATTTCACAAGGGTAGTATTATTTTACATGCATGGTAGCATCATATAATAAAGTACTTGGTATAAGATTTGTTTAATTTCTTATATTAACACATTACCGTAAATGATGGCTATAGCGAAAAAAAAATGTGTTTCTAAGCACGGTCGTCAATTTAAAAGTGTGCGGCAACGTGTTAAAGGTATATGTATTAATCTCTTTTAGAAAATGGCAGGATAAAAAGATGGAAGGGCATGGGAATGACTGCATCTGACCTCCTTCCATTAACTGCACAAGAAGGAACAGTCCCCATCTACCCCATTAACAACACAAAACCAATTCCTAAGAGGTCATGTATGTCCCTCAAATTCGCACCCGACTCCTATCAATTCTAACACCAACTTTCCCTCCCTAAGCTGTCAATGCTTTACTCTTCAGTCTACTAATCTCTTGCAGTAGCCACACAGATGTCACAGAGCCATATGGCTATGGAGTTGTGTGGAGAAATTAACAGGTTACCATTCAGGCTTTAACTTAGGTTAGCAACAGAATACAGTCTCTCAGTACAGACAGCTGCTCAGGTATGGATGCAGTCAGTCCCTATGACCTTCAGTGTTGCAGTGACTTAGGTCAGTGTTATAAAGTTCCTTTACTCCTGCCAGTTATGGTGTCTTCCCTCAATTCTCACCAAGCTGATCATCTCATTCCAGTCAGAATAGCAAAATTTAACAGAACAGCAAGGAACAAATGCTGGCTAGGTTGTGAAGAAACTGGAACCCTTATTCACTGTTGGTGGGAGCGTAAAATGGTGCAAGCACTGTGGAAAGTGGTGTGGCGCTTTCTCAAAAAGTTGCAAACAGAGATACCATTTGACCCAGCAATTCCAATACTGGGGAATATAACCTAAAGAGACCATAACTGACATCCAAGCAGACATATGCACACCCATTTTTATTGTGGCTTTGTTCACAATAGCAAGGAGTTTGAAACAATCCAGGTACCCATCAACAAACAAATGGATAGAGAAGCTGTGGTATATTTACACAATGGAATGCTATGCTGCATTGAAAAACAAAGAACTCATGCAATATTATTCAAAATGGGTGACCCTGGAGGACATTATGCTAAGTAAAATATCTCAGTTACAAAAGGACAAATACTCCATGGTGCCACCAGTGTTGTAGAATGGGACTGACATCAGGGTTGGGGTAAGACTGAGAAAAACTGGATAAAATAAGTATACTGCATTGAAACAGATGAGGGAGAGAATAATTTAAAAGCAATATACGATAGGGTATTATGATTATCACAAGAGTCCAGAATTAAAGTTGCATAGTAGAGTGTACTAGGGGCGGTGGGAGTGGTGCAGGGGGATTGTATAGCAAAGGAGGAATTTGCTTTTCAAAGAGAGGAGAGAACTGGGGAGGGGAGAGGGTTGGGCAGGGAGAAAAGTACAACAATGAATGAATGGAAATCCAAAATCTGTAAATGTTCATTAAAATTAATAAAATTTAAAAAAAAAAGAGAATGAAGGGGAAAGAGAAAGATCATTTCTGTAAATGTTCATTAAAATTAATAAAATTTAAAAAAAAAAGAGAATGAAGGGGAAAGAGAAAGATCATTCACAACAAAGGGGGAAAGAGACTGACCTAAAAAAGAAAAGACCTGAATTTCTGTCTGAAAGCTGTTTGACTTTGCAAATCACTTACTTTCTCTAAATATTGTTTACTTCACCTGATAGCGTTTGGATAGAGTAGGGAGTTTGGCTTTGTTTAGCTTAATTAAGCTGTTCCAGTCATATTTAGAGACAGGTGTTAATAGCAGCTAAATAGAAAAATAATACAAAATGGCAGCAGATGTTCCTTTAATTTGTAAATTAATTGCAAATTGAAAGGGGGAAAAAAGAGGCAGGATAATCCTACCATTAGATAAAGGAGGAATGATAGAGATGCCGTAATTTAGCATTAACTGAATTATGACGCCTCCAAATGAGTTTGTCCTGGAAAGGGTAAAACCAGGCTGCTCCTTGGAGGCAAGAATTCTGAAGTTTTGTCTGACATACTTTGGATGTGTTGCAAGGAGGGATCAGTTCTTGGAGAGGAACATTATGCTTGGGAGGGTGGAGGGGCAGCGCAGGAGAGGAAGATGCTCAGTGAGTTGGACTGACTCAGTGACTGGAGTAATGAGGCAGATGTCAGAGACAATAAGGTTGGCTCAAGATAGAGCAGGGTTCAGAGCTGTTTTCCATAGGGTTGCTATGAGTTGGGGCCAACTTGATGGAACATAACACAACACCAAAAACTATTTCTGCAAGTACGGAGCTCTGGTGGCCAAGTGGTAAGAAGTTGTGCTGCAATCCTGAAAACAAGCAGTCTGAATTTGCCAGCTACTAAGAAGGATGGACAATCTCCTCCCATGCCATTTACAGTGTCTGGACACCTGCTGGAGAATCAGCTAGGAGTCAGTTTCCACTCTATGGCAATGAACTGTTTTGCTGTTGACTTCCTGAAGTAGTAGTTGGACTTGGAAGAAGCTAAGATACAAAATTTATCATTGTCTTTGTCAGATGGATCTTGCTTGAAAGTAGAGAATACTAGAAAAATGTTTACTTGTGTTTTATTGACTTTGATAGGACATCTGACTGTATGATTGTAGATAACTCTGAGAAGAATGTGAATCCCAGAACTGTGCTCATAGGAAACCTATACCTAGATGAAGAAGTGATTGAACAGAACAAGGTAACTCTGCATGATTCAAAAGCAGGAAATCTGTGCATCAGGACTGCATCCTTTCTTCATACCTATGTAATCTCTATGCTAGGTAAATCATTTGAGAAACTGGATTATATGAAGTAGAATGTGACATCAGGATTGGAGGAAGACTCATCAACACCTGTTTTATGTAGATAACACAATCTTGCCTGCTGAAATTGAAGAAACTTGAAGCATCTGCTGAAGAAGATCAAACACAGCCTTCAACATTCAGATTACATCTCAACCTCCAGGAAACTAAAATCCTCACAAATGGACCAACAGGTAACAATATGACAGCTGGAGAAACCAGGAAGTTGTTAGAGATTTAATTTTAACTGGATTCACAATTAACCACCATGTTAGCAACAGTTAAGAGATCAAAAGATGAGTTGCACTGAGGAAATCTTCTTTCAAGGACCTCTTTAAAATGCAAAAGAACAAGGATATCAGTTTAAAGACTAATGTGTGCCTGATGCAATACAAGGTATTTTCACTTGTTTCCTATATATCTGAAAATTGTACAAAGAATGAGGCAAATTAAGGAAAAACTGATGCTCTTTCATGTAGTACTGGAAAAGAATACGGAATATTCATTCCATGGACTGACTAAAGAACAAACAAGCCTGTTTTAAAGGAAGTGCAATTAATGTGCTCCTTAGAAGTATGGATGATGAAACTTGGTCTCACATACTTTGGACGGCTTATCAGGAGAGGCAAGTCCCTGGACAAAACTATACAGAGGAAGGTGGAGAGTCAGAAAAAGAGAGGAAGACCCTCAGCAAGACGGGTCAACACAGCAGCTGTAGCAACGAGCTTGAGTGTATCAGAGATGGAGAGGGAAGGGCTAACTTTCAGGTCTGCCATCAATAAGGTTAATATGAGTCATAGTCGTCTGGGTGGCATGTATCAACATTTGATGCCAGCTATAAGGATGATGTCTATACACCCGTGGCATGATTCACCTTCACACACACACACACACACACACACACTGAGCAAAATACGTTTTTCTCTAAATTTCACCCTCTGTACCTTAAAAACAAAAGCAACTTTCAAGTGTCACACATGAGTCACACTGATTCTCAAATGAGACACTGACAGTGTGTAGGGGGAAAGCTTAGTGCATATTTGGAAATATCAGGGAATTTTAATCTCTGAACATTCATTTGAATTTGATCAACAAAATAAGGATGGCATTTAATGCTCTCTAGAATGACTATTCTCAAGCTTTCACCAACCCCAGAATCAAATATCTGGAGGGTTGTTAAACCATCTGGGCCTCACCTCAGTTACTAATTCAGTGGATCTGAGAAAGAGGCTGAAAAATGTGCATTTCTAACCATTCTGGAAAAACAACAACCAGGGTGCAAGAATGGTGACAATTTATCTCAAATACACTGGGTATGTTTCCAGGAGGCACAAGCCTTTGGGAAAGGCATCACACTTCAAAAAGGCAGGGGGTCAGCAAAAGAAATATGACTGGATTGGTGCAGTGACTGCAACAATGGTCGTAAGGACAGTATGATGTAAGGACGGTGCAAGACAGAACAAGGTTTCCATCTGCTTCTTCTACAGTTGCCAAGACTAGTTGCTGACTAGACAGAATACAGCAATAACAAAAGCAACATGCTGACTGATGATGTTTGTCTAAAGAATACTCAAGTAGTTCTTGAGAACTACTGACCTAGAAACTGAGTAAAAGTTAGTGGGTGTAAGGAGGAGATTTTTTTTTAAAAGAGTACACATATTGAGGGCGAGCTCTGGTGGCCTAGTGGCAGAAAACTGCACTGCAATCCCAGAGGTGCGCGGTGAAATGTGCAAGGAGTTGGAGTCAGAAAGTCAAAAGGGCCGAACTCGCTCAGCATATCTTAAGCTCAAGGAACTGAAGAACAAATTCAAACCTCGAGTTGCTATAATCAAGGATGCTTTCAGCAG
>NW_006400162.1:392475-396821 GCF_000299155.1 Elephantulus edwardii
TTTGAATCCACCCAGAGCCACCTCAGATGAAAGGTCTGGCAATGTGTTTCTGAATGGTCAGTTCTTCAAAACTCTATGAAGCATAGGTGAACTCTGACAAACACAGATTTACAAAGAGTCAGAACTGACCAGGTGGCTCTCAGTTTTTGGTGGGATGAGGGAATAGAGCAGAAAAATATGTTTAAAGTAAAATTAAAAGACATCTAAACTACTACATATTAACTGTTATACCAGCATGCCTCACTTCTGTAATCCTTCCATTCAGTATCTAAGGAGCTGTGGTGGCATAGTGAAGTATGTGTTATGCTGCCAACCCAAAGGTCAGTAATTTGAATCCACCAGCTGTTCTACAGAAGAAAGATGGATAATCTCTTATCATAAAGGCTTACAGTCTCAGAAATCCAATGGAAGGCTACTATGAGTCACAAATGACTAAAGAGCAAAGAGCTTTATTCCTTATATCTAAGCAGTGCAAATGCACAAACTGGAGCTGTTTGTGAACATCAATGATATCACACAAATTTAATAGCACAACAAAAAAGTGATGAGTTATTTGATCACTAGCCCACAATAAAATACAGAAGAAATATTTATCAACACATAAGAGAATCAATGATTTTAATGGTTTGGTTCATTTATTAAATCAATCTGAATCATATTACACAGCCTACATGATGCTTAGAAAGAAAACTAAAAATAAATACTGCATATGACTGTTTCTGTGAAAACAGGAGAAAAACTGAGTAACATACATATACATAATCAAGAAGGGAACAAGAAGGGAAGAAGGGCCAGAAGAAGGGGGTCGGGGAAATCACTGGGAGAGCAGAGGTTAGTGGGTAGATGGAGAGGTGAAGGAATAAGAACAACACAATGGTACATTTGAAGAGACAGGGTGATAAAAGACACAGGAAAGATTACAACAATTGGTTTGGAAGCCACAAAAGCAGCAAGCCTCAGCAGGGAGCAGCAAGCCACGGCAGGGAACAGCAAGCCACAGTGGGGAACAGCAAGCCATAGTGGGGAACAGCGAGTCATGGCAGGAAGCAGTGAGCCTTGGTGGGACCCACCCACCAGGAGCAAGCAGGACAGCAGGAATTTAAGTGAGGCACTTACAGGGAGATCACTATTGATTGCTGGATCACATAGAACATCTTCACATTAAGCAGGAGGGAGTAAGGCAGCTAGAGCTAAGTGGGGTGGCAGACCCAGTTCTTGAGGGGAAAACCAAGTCTTCCTGGTTTTCCATTCAAGTCCCCACACAACCACACCCACATGTATCTCTATGCAAAGCACCCCCTCACTCCTGCATACATCTACACACATGCCCACCCTATGAGCATCTACTTGTGCCTGCCTGCCTAATCCTCTTCAGGAGCAGTGACTTCAGATAAAGAACCAACTATTGACTAAGGCATGAAAAACTCTACCACAGCAATGTCATGAAAGAAACAGGCTACTTGACAGGCTACACAAGCCCAAAGCTAGCTGTCACCCTCAAAGAGTAACACAGTGTCAAGGGATTTCCTGAATACAGAAAGTCTGATAGAACTTTCTGACACAGAACTTAAAAGAACAATGACTGTATCTTTTCAATGGGTGAAAGACAAACTTGAAGAATTACAGGACACTGCAAGCAAACACTATAAAGAGCTCAAAAAAACAAATCCAAAACAAAGCAGATAAAACAAATGAGGCATTAGAAGCTGTGGAAAAACAAGAAATCACAATCCAAAATATGAGGTCCAATGTTTCAGATGCTGTCAACATGATGGAGACACATATGAACAGAGTTGAAGAGATGGAACACAGAACCAGTGAAATAGAAGATAGGATCATCACCACTGATCTGCTAGAGCAAAAAGAAGAATGAAAAAGGAAGGGAAAAGAAGAAAACCTAAGAATAACCTGGGACACCATCAAGAGAAATAACATACACATAATAGAAATCCCAGAACAGGAAAAAGCAAACAAAGTCACTGAAAAAGTAGTGAAAGAATTACTAGAAGAAAATTATTAGAAAAAATTTCCCAGGCATAATGAAGACTGAGAGAACATATATTTAAGAAGCTGAAAGACCACCATATATAGACCCCAAAAGAAAAACACCAAGTCATATCAGAGTCAAATTTGCCAGAACCAAAGATAAAAAAGAGAATTTTGAAAGCAGTGAGGGAGTAACAAAGAATAAACAATAAGAGAGAGCAAGTAAGATTAAGTGCCTATCTCTCAGCAGAAACCATGTGAGCAAGAAGAGAGTAGAGGGTCATATATCAAGTACTCAAAGAATACAACTGTCAACCAAGAATATAGTATCAAGCAAAATTTTCCATTAAATATGAAGGAGAGATCAAGATATTCCCAGAAAAACAGAACCTGAGGAAGTTTGTAAAAAACAAGCCCAATGCTGCAGGAAACACTGAGACATCCTTCTTACAGCAGTGCTACTGAAAGCAGGATGGACCAAAGTAACTAGCAACAACATAAAAAACAAAACAACCAAAAAACAAAACAACTCAACAAAATTAAAGTAATAAAACTTGCTTCTTAACAATGACACTGAATGTGAATGGTTGAGATGTACCGCTGAAGAGAAAAAGAGTAGCAGATTGGATTAAAAAAAAAAATCCATGAATATTGTCTACAAAAGACACACCTGGAGCTACACTCTGCACGGTGGCTATGCCCCACGCCACATGGTTGAGATGTACCACTGAAGAGAAACAGAGTAGCACATTGGATTAAAAAAAAATCCATGAATATTGTCTACAAAAGACACACCTAGAGCTACACTCTGCACCGTGGCTATGCCCCACGCCACAGCTACATACTGCACCACGGCTATGCTCAGCGCCACAGCTACGTCCTGTGCCGCGAATCCAGATAACTAAATAGGTACTATGGGAAACAAAGTGCTGTCTGGCCTGAACTCCCCTCAAAGGACGTGAGAAGTCACTTCCAGAAGGGAACAACAAGCTTTCTCTGTGCTCACTCAAGTACTTGGGGAACAAAGTGCTGTCTGGCCTAAACGTGGAATCCCTAACTCAGGCAATAGGGAGGTCATGGGCCTCTGAAAGGAGGTCAGAAGCCACTTCCAGAAGGGAACAACAGGCTTCCCCCATACTCACTCAGGTACTTTGGGTAATAAACTGCTGTCTGGCCTGACCATGTGGGTTCCCTATGTCAGGCAACAAGGAGGTCCTGTACCCCTCAAAGGAGGTGAGAAGCCATTTCCAGAAGGGAACAACAGGCTTCGCTTGTCCTCACTCAGGTTCTTTGGGGAACAAACTGCTGTCTGGCTTGACCACGTGAGATCCCTAACTCAAGCAACAAGGAGGTCCTGGGCCCCTTGACAGAGGTGAGAAGCCACTTCCAGAAGGGAACAACAGGCTTCTGTCACTGTTATAAAATCCCTCTCCCCATGTCCTCTCCCCTATGCAGCCTTCATTCTGGACTCCTGTCATGACAATACCTAATCATATATCCCTTTTAAACCGTTTTCTCCCTCATCTGTTTCAATGCAGTATACATAATTTATCCCTTCTTTCTCAGTCTTCCCCCAACCATGATGTCAGTACCATTTTACAACAGTGGCACTATGCAGTATTTGTTCTTTTGTGACTGAGATATTTCACTCAGCATAATGTCCTCCAGGGTCACCCATTTTGTATAATTTTTCACGTGTTTCTTGTTTTTCAAAGCTGTGTTATAGTCCAGTATGTGATTACACCACAGCTTCTCAATCCATTTGTTTGTTGATGGGCACTTATGTTCTTTCTAACTCTTTGCTATTGTGGTCAAAGCCACGATAAACATGAGTGTGGATACATATATGCTTTGGTTGTGGTTATGTTTTCTTTGAGTTATATTCCCAGTAGTGGAATTGCTGGATCAAATGGCATTTCTATTTGAAACTTTTTGAGAAAGTGTCATACTGCCTTCCATAGTGGTTGCACCATTTTACACTCCCACCAACAGTGAATAAGGGTTCTAGTTCTTTATAACCTTGTCAGCATTTGTTGTTTGCTGTTCTGTTAAATTTTGCTATTCTTACTGGGGTGAGATGATGCCTCATAGTTGTTTTTAAAAAGGTCTTTTGCAGCAGGTTTTCTCAAGTCATCTGTGACCTGTGCAACAAGACATTTGATTTCTTTTTTAAAAAATAAAATTTTAATTGTTTTGATTTGCATCTCTCTTAGAGCTAGGTATATCGAACATTTCTTCATGTGCTTGTTGGCCATCTGAATGTCTTCTTTGGTGAAGTGTCTGTTCATATCCTGTGCCCATTTTTCAATTGGATTATTTGCCTTTATCTTGTTGTGATACTCAAGTATTTTATAAATTCT
>NW_006400162.1:397974-402764 GCF_000299155.1 Elephantulus edwardii
TGGTCATTGATTGTACACTCAGGGGGGAAAAAACCCTTAACCATGTCAACCTTTTCTCCATTAACCATGATGTGGCTTATTGGTGTAGTTGTGAGCCATTTTGTTTTCTTTATGTTGAAGTGTAATTCATATTGAAAGTTGTAGTCTTTGATCTTACTTATAGCAAACTACATAGCACAGTTTTAGAGCCACAAGGTTTCATCAACTACAATCTTTACAGGAACAGAACACCAGGTATTTTTGTCCACATAGCAGCTGGTGGCTTTAGGTTGCCAATCCTTTAGCTAGCAGCATTGGTCTTAACCACTGTAGCAGATCTACAGGTGGTGAAAGCTGTTGGAAGTAGTTCCTTATCAATCTCCGTTCTCTGATGGTTCTCTTAATCCTGCAATCTTCTGAATAGAGTGCCCTTAACTCTTCAAACGCCCCTTTGGTGGTATCTCTCCCTTCCAACTGACTTCTGATGGAACAAAGGCTAAGCACAATTCCTTTTTTAAAGCCTAAACCAGCACTTTTCTTGAAAACTCATCACCCTCTTGAACTTAGAACCTCCGTCACAAAGAGACCCTTCCCCAAAAAATGTATACAGGAGATGGAAGGGCAAAAATATCCTGTTCAGAACATGGAAACAGCCCAAATGTCCAACAGCAACTGACTGGATTGAGAAACTGTGGTACATTCACACTATGGAACACTATGCAGCGCTCAGGAGCAAGGATTTAAAAAAAAAAATACTACATAATTTGGGAGAGACTAGAGAGCATTATGCTGAATGAACAGTTTCATAAGGACAAATACTGCATAAGACCATTACTGTAAAAATAGAAGGATAAATAGTAAAACATGTATGGGGACCCAAGGGGGAAAGGAGTGAGGATGGGTAGGGGCAAATCTACAGGGCTGCACAGTTTGGTAGGTGGAGGAAATGGGAAAGATCTGATGGGAAGGTCCTTCTCCAAGGATCAGTCTTCTCCTGGCCCCATGCCTAAAGTATGTGAGAAAGAGTTTCAAAATCCTAGCCTCCAAGGAGAAACTTGGTTTCACCCTCTCCAAGACAGATCCTCAAGGTTATATCTTGTTTCTTGTGGACATGTTTTAATTATCTTGAACTTCAGTTTGAACTTACACCTGAGTAGCTGATGATCTGTTCCTCAGTTGGTCCCTGGCCTGGTTCTCAGTGCTGAGCTTCTCCACTGATTCTTTCACCATTAGGTGAGGTCCATGTGTATAGATGTCTCTTGTTATTTTAAAATATATTTGCAATGACTAAATTATTGATTGTACAGTTTAAAAAAAATACCCTTGTTCCTATTTCCTAAGGTCATGTTCCCAGAAGCTTTCTCCAATTCAGAGAACAGTGCCTTTAAGGGGCGTTGTGCCTTCCTGTTTCTTCCATAGACTTTAACTCAAATCACAACCCAAAAACAAGTTAGATACCAGAATCTCAGTTGTAGAATATCACAACTGCCTACTTCAAGAGGCTTTTCATGCAAGGTAGAGTCAACAGATCTAAAAGAAGACAGCTGGCAATACTTTGTGTTTCTAAAATTTTACCCAAGACTCGTTTTCCTTAGAACCTAGGGGTGAGGCTATGAGTACAAGGCTCAATTGGTCCTTCTACCCATTAGCTGCTTTACTGTCAGCAGAAAAAAATGAAGACTGCCCACTTCCAGTGGTTAGTTCACCTAACTTTCAGGCCACTCATTACTGCTTTCTCACCAATCTGATTATTCTCCTAATCACCCTTATGTCTGCTTATGTCCAGGTCAACAGACACTAAATGAGGAATTGTTTGACAAGGTATCTCCCTTTAGAAGGTCTATGATGACCAATGAACTACCAAAAAAGCAGCCCACTAGTCTCATTTTTTCCAGAAAATGACTAGTCATGGACACCTCAACTCCTTGGAGTCAATATTACTATAGTTGATACCGTTCATTTCCAAAGTGTTCATGTGTTTTCTTGCTTCTAGCTAAGACAATGTCAGGCAAAATCCAGTAAAGGAATAATAAGCACACTAACAAAGGAAAGACCCAGAGATCTACAGGGTTAATAGCAATTGGAATTACAGGGAGCAAATGAGAAAAGTGATTGGAAATCACATTAATAACATCAAGAAGGCAGGGCCTTGGAAAAAAGACATTCTGGTAAAGGTGGAGCGTTAACAAAAGAAAACAAAATCTGCAACAGTAAGGAGTGACAATGGCACTGTAACTATAGACTCAAGCATGTCAGAGATTGTGAAGATGGTGAAAGACAGGGCAAGGTTTTGATCTTTTTCTCACAGGTCACTAAATTGTAGACAACTCAAGGAAACCTAATAACAACAATAAAAAAGAATTCTCTGCTTCTTTTCTATTATCTCACTTATTAATTTGTCCATTTAATTTATATTTATTGAGTGGGAGTTCCAGTGGCTGAGTAGTAAGAGTCAATACTAAAGATGCATGGTTCAAATCTACCAGCTGCTCTGTGGGAGAAAGGTATCTAAACTCCTCCCATTTGATTAAACTGCCTCTGAAAACTTGCCAGAAGGTCAGCTATGAGTCAGTTCTGACTTGGTGGTACACAACATCAACAACTATATTCCATGAAGTATGCGAGGCATAATAGCCTGGAAGCGTATCTTACATGGCTCATGCCAAGACATCATCTTACCTGGGCCATATGGTTGTTTCCCATTGTCTACTAATGTCAATTCTTCTTAGTCCTATAGTAAATACAGCTGACCTTCCAGTGGGTTTTTTTCTCCCAAGGAGCAGCTGGTGGCATTGAACTGCCTGTGTTTGGGTTGGCAGCACAACTCCTTACCTACTAAGCCACTAGAGCTCCTACTGACAACTATTGATAACCAAAGGAAAAGGGGATGGCCCCAAACATGATGGACTGATACTGTGACTACACCATTTCAGAGATCATGATGACAGAGCAGAAGTAGAGAAGTTTCCACTCTTTTGTTCAAAGGTTTACTCCCTAAACATTATAGTATTTTGCTAAAGAGAAAAAGATCTCAGCTAAATACGGCAATAACATTGAAAATTTGTCCAGCACACAGCTGGGTTAAGACTAGCAATTCATGGCCATCATCTCACCCCAATTAGGCAGTAGCCTGCTAAGAAAATTAACTGATTCATCCTAAAGAGGGTTGAACCAGGCGGCTCCTTGGAGGCTAGGATTCTAAGGCTTCGTCTGACATACTTTGGACATGTTGTAAGAAGAGACCGGTCCTTGGAGGGACATCATGCTTGGGAGGGTGGAGGGACAGTGCAGGAGGGGAAGACCCTCTATGAGATGGGTTGATTCGGTGACTGGGGTAATCAGGATGGGTGGGTCAGAGGCAGTGCTATTGGCACAGGATAGAGCAGATTTTAGGGCTGTTGTACATAGGGTCGCTATGAGTCGCAAGCAACTCGACAGCACATAACAAGAACAACTATAATGTGCTTTGGTGTAGATAAAAAAAATAATTCAACTTTCACTCAAAATCTTATCAATCAATAAAATATTATCATCTTTACTGATCTTTCCTTAATACCCTATCTGAACCTCAGAGAAGGGAGAGGCAATGTGGTTCACAGAGTAAAACTCTAAATGCCGAAAATAGAGGGAAAGTGGAACAGGAAGCCTCTACTCTTTCTTTCCTAGGTTAGCCAGGCGGTTTGGGCAAGAAAGAGGGGGAAGATCCTTTAAATGAAACAAGAACAATATAAAAGACAAAATCAGTGGCTTATGAAATGATTTCCACCCCTTGGAACTCCTTGTACATCTGAGCAGAACTGTGCTCCATAGGGATTATATTTCAAAACTAAATTCCCCAGAGTTTTCATCCAAGGTGCCTCTGCTCAAAAAGTCAATTCTTCAGTTAGGAGCAGAGTATATTATCAACCATTTATACCACCAGCAATTACACACAGGGCATATTATTGAATTAAAGGGAGGGTTTTTTCTTTTCTTATTTTTTAAAATAAAATAATTAACTGATGATGGCTAGAACAATCTATGGAAGTTTTCAAGACTCAAAACATGAACCAGTCATACAGCACATTGTGAACAGGCAGTGGGAAAGAAAGAATGATATTGATTTTATCCTGTGAACTTTGCTTATTCAAGTTCAAAGAATAAAGATTATATCTAACACACACACAGTAAAAAAAGATGGATTTACTACTTACTAGACTTCTTGTTATTACGTACCATCAAGTCAATTGCAACTCATAGTGACCCTATGTATAATAGCTCTGAACTCTATCCTGAGCCAATCTCACTGTCTCTGACCCACTTACCCCCATTACTCCAGTCACTGAGTCAATCCATCTCATCCAGGGTCTTCCTCTCCTATATTGTCCCTCCACCTTTCCAAGAATTATGTCCCTTGCCAAAGACTGGTTCCTGCTGGCTAGTTGCCCAAAGTATGTGAGCCAGAGCTTCAAAATACTTGCCTCCAAGGAGCATCCACATCCTGGTTTCACCCTCTCAAGGACAGATCTGTTTGTTTTCTTGGCAGTCTAGCATATGTTCAGTACTCTTCTTCAACAACATAACTCAAAGGCATCAATTTTTCTTCTGTAATCCTTAGTCACTGTCCAGCTCTCTGATGTATAACAAGTAATTGTGAAGACCATTCCTTGGATCAGGTGCATCTTGGTCTCCAAATTGGCATCATTACTATTCAGTACTCTGGAGAGGTCCCTGACAGCAGATTTTCTGAGTGCAATTTGTCTTTTGATTTACTAACTGCTGGTACCAAGAATGCTGATTGTGGGGGCAAGCAAGCTGAAGTTGTTAACAAC
>NW_006400162.1:403269-403788 GCF_000299155.1 Elephantulus edwardii
TATTTTATTATCAATGACCACAAAAAAAACCCCTCAACTAAAAATTTATACCAAACTCAGATGTCAGTATTTTTACTTCATATTGCCATTTTTTAGTATATATACCACTGGGCCAACTGGCAGTATCATGGTAGATGGAGAAGAGACTGAGGTTGCTAATCATTTCAACTTGCTCAGTTCCACAATAAACACTCCTGGCATCAGCAGTTGGGAAATCAAAAGGCAAATTGCACTGAGAAAATGCTGTTAAGGGACCTCTCCAGAGTACTAAGATGCACCCATGTCAGTTTAGACCCTAAGGTGCACCTGATTCAGGCCATAGTCTTTGCAATTACTTACTATGCATCAGAGAGCTGGACAATGACTAAGGATGACAGAAGAAGGATCAAGGCCTTTGAGTGTGATGCTAGAAAATTGTATTGGCTATACAGATTAAGACAAACTAGGAAGAAGGATTGGCAAACCACTTCTGAAATAGCAGGCCTCTGAAAACCCTATGCACAACAGAACACACGCAGA
>NW_006400162.1:407943-410841 GCF_000299155.1 Elephantulus edwardii
AGAGCAGGGTTTAGGGCTGTTGTGCATAGGGTCGCTATGAGTCGGAAACGACTCGACGGCACATAACAACAACAACAACATACCATGGGCCACGAAGAAAACAAACAGATCTGCCTTGGAGAGAGTGAAACCAAGTTTATCCTTGGAGGATGGGATTTTGAAGCTCTATCTCACATATTTTGTGGCATGAGGCACCAGTCCTTGGAGAAGGACATCTTGCTTGGAAGGCTCATGGGATAGAGAAGGAGAGGAAGACCCTGGATGAGGTGGGTTACTACAGCAACTGGGGTAATGGGGGTAAATGTGTCAGAGTCTGGAAGACTGGCTTAGGACAGGGCAGGCTTCAGGGTTATTGGACAAGGTTGCTATGAGCCATAGGCAACTTGACAGCATACAACAATAACCTGCATATACACTCCATTTTATTAAACACCATTTCTCAATTTAGGTGAACTTGAAGTTCCTACACAATAGCCATGACTGAAAATATATAATACAATTACATCCATAAAACAGTAAAGTAAAATTTCTGTGCAATTTAAGTGTGTAGTTGGCATATGTTTCACTGAATTTTATAGGTTTTCCCAATTCTGGACATTTCAGTCACCTATACTTTGGATTATTTTCTACAATTTCTTTAATCTCTAAAATCCTTTAAATCTCTAAAGACTGAAATTTTTGCATTTATCAAGTTTAAGAATCTGTATAGTTCATTCATTCCTATAGCACTTCTCAATTGAGCAATTACTATGCATCTCTAACTCAGACAGGGTCCTTTCCCTCAAAGGCAGTACAAAACAGTATGAAGGAAGTAAAACATCCATCCTTATTCACTAAAGGTGAGAACAGTTCCTATGATTAGGGATTCTTTTAAAAGCTGGATTTCACAAGAATTCAGGGGCGTACAAGCTGGTCCAGCTAAAGAGTGGAACAAGCTTCACACAAATAATAGTACTTTATTTTTTTTCCTTCTAAGTAGTAGTATTGTTATAGAGGTTTTGAGGGGTAGGTTTGAAGGATGGCTGAATAGTGACATGCAGAGACCTCGAGAGAGGCATCGAGAAAAGAGAAAGAGGTGTAAGTCAGAGCAGTGCTACTCCTTTTGACAGGACCCACACTCACATTGTGACAGCATGTAGCACAGAATTGAACTCCTGTATATGTTTGCCAGGGGTTTTCTTTTCCCCTCTATGAAAATTTGTAATTTGAACAGAAATTTACAAAGAAGTCAGTTTTTCATTCACTCATGTACTGGCTTTCCAATTTCTAATCTTTATACAAGTAGTTCATGTTTCTTCCCCAGAACCACAGGGTGGGTTTGAATAACTAAAATTCAGTGCGTTAGGTGACAATAAATGTCACCCAGGGATCTTTAGTAAAAGCAAAGAGGTGGGCAAAAGGGCATGCCTGGGAATTGATGAGCAGTATATATTTTGCTAGAAATACTAAACAGTGGGATATTAGTTTGGAAACCTTCCAAGATATCTTGGTGTTGTCCTTAATAACCATGGGACTTATACTGTAACACAGGTGAGGTCATTCTATTGTTACATTGTTTTGTTGTTGTTGTTTTGGTTTGGATGGGTTTTTTTTATTTTTTGGTTTTGTTTTGTTGTTGTTTTTGTTTTTTGGGGGTTGGTTTTTGGTTTTTTTATAGATATGGTCCTATAAAGAAGATAATGTAATAAGCAATACAAAGATGTTTGATGAACAGCAGTACAGGGAGAACCCTGGTGGCTGAGGTTGTTACATGTTGGTTACTAACTAAAAGGTTGAAAGTCCAAATCTAGGAGCCTCTTCCCATAAAAATGTACATCATTAGAAAATCAAGGGAGGGCCATCATGAGCTAAAATTGACTCAAGGGCAGTGAATCTGTGTCTCAAAGTCCAAACGGTTAGTCCAAGGCTTTCTTAGTGTCAGAAGGAAAGTGGATAATTCCAGAAAAATATGTCTCTTAAATCATCACTAATAATAAGAAAAAGTAAAAGCTAGAACTTTAACTTTTAATTAAAAGCAATCCATTCTGTGAACATGCATCAGAGGTAAGTTTCTTTTGAATTAAATCTATTAATTCAATTAAAAAATATTGCAGTCAAGTATCATTTTGTCTATTGTTTGTTTTGTTTTGTTTTTTAAAAAGTTCTATTTCCAAAAAAGAAATTTGCTGGGCCAAAGCCATAAGCCAACTACCTGTCCCTTTACTAAGAAAAGGCAGGGGAGGGAAATCCAATAGAGTGCCGAATTATCAAACAACATCATTAATATCACATGCAAGTAAAATCTTGCTTTTTGTTACTGTTGTTGATTGTTGTCAAGTGGAGCACAACCCATAGTGACCCTATAAACAAAAGGACGGAAGCCTTTCTATAACTGTCATCAAATCTGTCTTAAACTGGACACTGTCCACCAAACACTGTCCCTCATGGGCAGCCATTATGGCATGTGAACCCCCACCCCCAACTGCACAAGGTTCAGCATCACAGCAAACTCAGATTACCTAGATGATTAAAAAATAGCTGGTACAGTACATCAATAAGGAACTGCCAGAAACCAAATTTGAATTCAGAAGAGACTATGGCACAAGCAATGGATGTCACTGTTGATGTCAGATGGATCACGGCTACAAGCAGAGAATTCTAGAGAGATGTTCATCTGTGTTTTATTGACTATGTAAAAGCAGTTTATCATAAAAAATCATGGACAACATTGAGAAGAATGGGAATCCCAGGATACTTAATTGTTTTCATACAAAACCTATATACAGATGAAGAAAGAGTCGTCCAAAAGAAGATCAAAGAATATAAACTACATCTCAAGATCAAGAAAACAAAAATCTTCACCAATGGATCAATAGGCAACATCATGGCAGATGGAGCAAAGACTGAAGTTGTTAACTA
>NW_006400162.1:411646-416388 GCF_000299155.1 Elephantulus edwardii
ATTCTAGAGACTAAGGTACACTTGATCCAGGCCATGGTCTTCACCGTTACATGCTATGCATCAGAGAACTGGGCAATGACTAAGGGATGATACAAGAAGAATCAATGCCTTTGCGCTGCGGTGCTGGAGAAAAGTACTGAATATACCATGGACTGCTATGAGAACAAACAGGTTCATCCTGGAGAAGGTGAAACCAGGTGGATCCTTGGAAGCAAGGATTCTGAAGCTCCATCTGACATACTTTGGGCATGCTGCAAAGATAAACCAGTCCTTGGTTGCCAGGAGGATACAAGAGAGGAAGACCCTGGATGATTGGAGTAATGGAGGTAGGTGTGTCAGAAATGATGAAATTGGCTGAGAACAGAACAGGTTTCAGAGGTGTTGTACACAGGGTCACTCCAAGTCAAAATCGACTCAATGGCACTGACCAGCAACATATACATCTGAAAGTTTGGACAATGAATAAGGAAGACCAAAGAAGAACAGATGTTTCTGAACTATGGTGTTGGAGAAGAGTATTAAGTACACTGCAAACTGCCAAAAGAACAAACAACTCTGTCTTGGAGGAAGAGTAACAAGGATGGTGAAAATTCCTCTCATATATTTTTGGCATGTTATCAGAAGGGGCAAGTACTTAGCAAAATAGATCATGCTAGGAAATGTAGAGGAACAGTGAAAGAGAGGAAGACCCTCAACATGGACTGACATAGTGGCTGAGTAACGGACTTGTGCATGGGGGGCTATGAATTATAGCTGACTGGACAGCATCTAACGACACCAACACAAATCAAATGGAAGGAGATGGTCCAGCTTCCTCTCTTAAAATGACCAGTGAATATGAAAGGCCACAGAGGTGCTGTGTTTGAGAAAGTAGTGCAACTCTTTATGGATTACTCTACAACACATAACATAGTGACCCTATATACAACAGCTCTGAAATCTGCAACTGACTCCAAGACACACCTATTCCCATTGCCCTAGGTACTGTATCAATTCATCCCATCTGGGGTCTTCCTCTCCTGTGCCTTTGCTGACAGATTTAAGTAAATATCAATTAGATTTCTTCCCAAAATAATACTGTTGTTGTTGCTATGCACCATTAAGCTAGAACTGCATAGCTTACCTTCAAACAACTTTTCATAGAATGTAAACAGAATGGGAGGAAACTGTCCATTGCTCCTGCATAGTTGTTGTAATTGTGTTGGCAGTGCACATCATTATCACTAGGCCACCAGCAATCCATTAAAATAATATGTCACTGTTGTTGTGTGCCCTTGAATCAGAGCCAACCCATAACTGACCCTCCTTCACACAGGTGATGGTAAGAAGCTGTGCTGCAATCCCAAAGGCCAGGGCTTCAAATGCACCAGCTGCTCCACAGGAAAAAGGCGAGCAATCTCCTTTCATGCCATTAACTGCCTCTGAAAACCCACCACAGGGTCAGTTATGGCTTGGCTCTGAGTCAATGGCACACAATAACAACAAAGCAATATTAGATGACTTAATTTCAGAGAAACATGGTTTCATGTTAGCTTCTATTGGCTGTATACTTATGTCCAAATATTTATTCTTTATATCTTAGGATGCAAATGAGAAATCTTTATAAACTGGGCTAAGGCGTGCACTGCTAAGAGAACAAACAAGTTCATCCTGAAGAGGGTGAAGTCAGACTGCTCCTTGGAGGCAAGGATTCTGAAGCTTCGTCTGACATACTTTGGACATGTTGCAAGGAGGGACCAGTCCTTGGAGAGGGACATCATGCTCCGGAGGGTGGAGAGACAGCGTAGGAGATAAAGACCCTCGATGAGATGTATTGATTCCATCACTAAGGTAATGGGGATGAGTGTGTTGGAGACAGTGAGATTGGCAAGGGATAGAGCAGGGTTTAGTTAGGGCTGTTGTACATAGGGTCACTATAAGTCACAGGCGACTCAATGGCACATAACAACAAGAACAAGGACTGCATCTACCTTACGAGCAAAGCTATCCCAGAATCCTCCATGCTATACATAGCCGCTAGGAGAAGGGAAAAGAAACAATTGGGCATTAGTATTATGTATATAACATGCTTCTGGAAACTCTATGAAGTTTGATAAATGTCGACAGTTATAGAGGGGCATCAAGCCTTTTGTTCATAGGGTCTCTATGAGTCATGTTCGACTCGAAGGCAATCAACAACAACAACTACTTTGTATAACATTATTCTTGATGGCTTTTAGTCTAACATTGGAAAAAAGTATTAGTTTCAAAATAACATCACTAAAACAGCCTACATTAGTACCATTCAATCTGTGTTATTTTAAAAACAGGAAATACGAATCACAGATATCTTTTTGAGTCATCAGTGAAAATGGTATTATTCACTGAAAAAGAGAAGTGGCATCCATTGCCCCTTTAGTTACAGAATGAAGCTTTTGCATTTATGTCTAATGAGCACTCCACTGCTTTCAACCTCAATCTACCGTGCTCTCTCAGGATGACCTGCACCATGGACAGAGTCACTGTTTCCGAGGAAGCACTTCCTGCTCTCTATCACAGAAAAAAGTGGTGGACATAATTTGGTTTTCTGGATTGACTGAGCCAAAGAGAGTTGTGGATAGGAGAGAAGAATAAGTTCTGCCCAAATATTTTACATGCATGCTGGTATGGGGCCCTCTCTCACATACACTGCAGTAAATGGCAAGTGTTCCGGTTGGGAAGAATGACAAGGAGGAGTGTACTCAGTTTTCTATGTAATGTGACATAATGAAGGAAAAACATATATTGTTTTAAGCCACTGACAGTCTTAGGTCATTGGTTATTATATCCTATCCTATCTGGAAAAGAGCTCTTGCAGCTTAGTGGTAAGGCAATGTATTGCCAATCTAAAGACACATGGTTCAAATCCACCAGCTGTTTCAGGGAGAAAAACAGGCAATCTCGTGGAATTTATTGCTTCTGAAAACCCACTGGATGGTCAGGATGAGTCAGTTCCAATCTCTTTCATCAAGTGTCATATTGAAAGACAAAGTTTTTCCTCAAATATCAAGAGTAAAACAAAAATGTCAATGGCATTTAAATTTGAGATGAAATAGTCAGTGTAACAAGGTGAGAAAAAGTAATAAAATGTATATAGTTATCTCAATGGAAGAAATAATTATTATCAGATAAAAAATTCTTAAGTAAAATCCAAGTTAAATATATGTACTTGGAGAAACGATGAAAGCTATACATGTGTTCAGGACTTTCATTCATAGGGTCGCTATGACTCGTCTATGACTCGACAGCACTTAACAACAACAACAACAACAACATCAACCTAGAGAGAACTCTGTGAGCCTGGTATATGGAAGTTATGCTACCAAGCCAAAGGTGAGTAATTTTAATCTGCAGCCCTCAGGCCTGGTTTTAATTGTTTTTGGTCAGACATTCTTTTAAGTGGTATAGCACTGGTCTGTCCATTTGCTGTATAGAGGTAACTTGTGGTAGCTGTAATGCTAAACACTGTGACACTGATGTGTCAAATGCAATAATGGTTACCCATGGGGGACAGTGTTTAGTGGAGCTCCCCGATTAAAACAAGCTTGGAAGCAGGAGTGGCATCCACTTCTAAAATAGCTTGCCTCTGAAAAACTCTATGAACTTGGAGAAATAATGAAAGTTATACAAGTGTTCGGGTCTTTCATTCATAGGATCACTATCTACAACTCGATGGCACTTAACAACAACAAATAATATTATAGAATGTTATACAAATGTTGTTGTTGTTGTTGTTGTTATGCGCCGTCAAGTCACTTGTGACTCATAGTGACCATAAGTACAACAGCTCTAAACTCTGAACTGTGCCAATCACACTGTCTCCGATAAACCCATCCCAAATACCCCAGTCACTGATTCAATCCACCTCATAGAGGACCTTCCCCTCCTCCACGTCCCTCTATCCTACCAAGCATGATGTCCCTCTCCAAGGACCGGTTCCCTCCTTACAACATCTCCAAAGTATGTTAGATGAAGCCTCAGAATCTTTGCCCAGTTTAAACCTCTCCAAGATGAATCTGTTTTCCTAGCAGTCCATGGTACATTCAATACTCTTCTCCAGCACCACAGCTCAAAGGCATCAATTCTCCTTCTATCTCCCCTAGTCATTGTCTAACTCTCTGATGAATAACAAGTGATTGTAAAGACTGTATCAGATGCACCTTAGTCTCCAGAAACACACCATTGCTCTTCAGAAATTTGGAAAGGTCCCTAACAGGAGACTTTCCCATTGCAATATGTCTTTTCATTTCCTGACTACTGGTGCCAAGAGTGTTGACTGTGGAGCCAAGCAAACTAAAGCTATGAACAATCTCAATCTCTTCACCATCCATCCTGAAGCTGGCAATTGGTCCAGTGGTGAGAATCTTTGTTGTCTTGACATTGAGCCTCAATCCATATTGAAGGCTGCAGTCCTTGACCCTCTGCAGCAAGAACTACAGGTCCTCCTCAGTTTCAAACCTCACGTTTCTGTAATCATTGATGCTTTAGGCAGAATATTAAATGATCCAGGAAGTACTAAAAGAAGATGGAAAGAATATACTGAGTCACTGTATCAAAAAGAATTGGAAGACACAGAAGAATTTAATGAAACTACATATGAACAAGAGCCTATGGTGATGAGGGAAGAAGTTCAGGCTGCTTGGAAAGAAATAGCAAAAAATAAGGCCCCAGGAATAGATGGTATACCAATTGACATATTTCAGATAACAGATGCTGCCCTGGAC
>NW_006400162.1:416488-422219 GCF_000299155.1 Elephantulus edwardii
TCACTCCATACACAAAAACCAACTCAAGGTGGATCATGGACCTAGGACTAAAACCAAGGACTATAAAATTCATTACAGAAAAGCTAGGAACAATACTAGAAGTCCTAATCCACAACATAAAAAGATATTTTTTAAAAGATATTTTATCTTTTCCCCATCTGAAACGTAAAAATGACATGTCCTTTGGATAAAAAGGGTGAGCCAGTGCTAGCAAAATTGCACACTTTAAAACATTATTTATTGTGTTGAGAAATATCTATGAAATCTGTTTACTCCTTCAGAGGAAATTTACTAAACACCTATGTGTAGTATGCACTGGAATATGAGATAAAGTCTCTGTCTTCATGAAGCCTTCTGGAGGAGATGATGGAAAATAATCCAGCCTAGTTGGAGGAGATGAAAAATAGTCAAGGAAACAAACAAGCAAGAAACATTCTGTATGTGATAAATGCTATGAATAAAAGTAAAAGTTAATATGAAAGAAAGTCATGATAGACTTGTTCAAAAGGGTTCATTAACCAAACCCACCAAAATGACTAAGTGAAATGACCATATAAATGAGTTTAAGCCAATTCTATGGCAATGGGTTCTTTTTAGCTTGTTTGTTTATTTGTTTGTTTGAGGGGAGTTGTGTTGTCCTTAAAAAATATTTCACAAAATTGTATATTTTTCTCTCTATTCTTCCCATAGAAAAGCAGTTAACTGTAACTAAGCTACCCTCAAAAGAAGAGTCCACTAAATTGGTTACCAGGGAACAAGAAAAGAGTAGCTCAGTACACAGTAATAAACACAGATTAATTTGTCCTGCTTTGTTTCTTTGGGGTTTGGAGTGGAAATCTTTAGTTCTCTGCCTTTTCTTTCTCTCTTTCTAAAATAAAAGAGTTAGTCACTCTTCAAGGGTGCTCTGGTGGCCTAGTGACAAGAAGCTACACTGCAATTTCCAAAGATAACATGGTTTGAGTCCACCAGCTGCACTGCCGGAGATGGCTGGGCAATCGATGCAATTAACTGCCCCTGAAACCCCCCAGAGGTCAGCTACGGGTCAGCTCCAACTCAGTGGTACACAACAACAGTCACTCTTGCGTTTGACTTGCAAAATAATCATTCTGATTTGTCCTTATCCTTCGTGCATCCCATGTCACATCCAAGCCAGCAACTAGAATAAGATTAATAGGTCAGGCCAGTAACAAGATCCTATGTTCATTCCCGTTATTATTTTCAAATTTTTTAAGTCACAGCATAAGTGAAAATGACTGAAGTTTTTATAGACTTTATTTGAGTCAATTACAGTGGTACATATGGAGCAGAAGGCAGTTCTCAAGCCACAGCAGGATTCCCTCGGTAAGGAAGATAGGCAAATGATAACCAGTCTCCTATGCTTTCTGAGTACATGTTCCACCTGGAAGGCTGAATTTCTTCCCAAAAGATACCTCAGATGAGTAACAGCAGTGATAAGGAGCGTTCAATGAGCTGGGAAAATTTAATCTTGATCCTTCCCAGTCAGTCCTTTCCTGGTGCAGCTTCCTTTTCCTTAAAGAAATATCCCGTCAAATATTCCTTAAAGAAATATCCCGTCAAAAACACACTACAGTTTCCCAATTCTATCTGTCTGTACCTCTCATTTGTTGTTGTCACTGTTGCTGTGTATGGTCAAGTTGAAACCAACCCACAGTTGACCTTTCAACAGGTTTTCAGAGGTAGTTAATTGCAAGGGAAGAGACTGCCCATCTTTCTCCCACAGGGCAGCTGTGGTTTCAAACCACATGCCTTCAGGATTGCAGTGTACCTTCTAAACACGAGGCCACTAGAGTGCCCTGTACCTCTGGCAAACAGGTCCCCAAACCTCCCCCAGTAATACCACAAAAAACATTTCATCCAATAACTTTTGCTTTATCAAATCGACCTACTTGATCTCACATAAATAGATGAATCAACCTTGAGGCATTTAGAAAAAGAAAAAGAAACTAACAAAGTTATTCAGGTGAAAAAAAGAAAACTCTTTATTGTTTTAACTATATTATCAAGTCCTAAAATAATTTGCAACAATTTCATCTTACTTGGACCCACATGCAACAACCTTGGTACAGCAATCCAGAAATCAAAATACATATTGCACTGTGAAAGTCTACTGTCAAAGACCTCTCCAAAGTGCTAAGGAGAATGATGTCAGTTTAAGGACTAAAGTGCGCTTGGTCTTATCCATGGTCTTTTCAATTACGTGCTATGTATCTGAAAGCTGAACAATGACTAAGGATGAAAGAAGAAGAATTGATGCTTTGAGTTGTAGTGTTGGAGAAAAGTACTGAACTTTCCAAGGACTGTCAAAAGAACAAACAGATATGTTTTGGACAGAGTGTAGCTGTAGTGTTCCTTAGAGAAAAAGATGTTAAAACTCCATCTCTCCTACTTTGGTCATGTTATTATGCAGGGCCAGTTTTTAGAAAAGGACAACATGTTTGGGAAGGGGAAGGGTTAGCAAAAGAGTCGGAGCCCCCCAACAAGATGGACTGACACTGTGACAATGGGTTCAGTATATCAGGGATGATGAGGATGGCACAGGGTAAGGCTAGGCTCAGACCACTATTCACAGGGTTATGATCGACTCAACGACACCTTACAACAACTACAAAATAATACAGAAGAATCTCACAAATCTGTGAGCTCACACGCAGAACAGCAGTTCATCTGAGGACAAGCATTCATTGGTGCTTGGCCCCTGTGAACCAGCACTTGCTGTTTTATTAAACACATGATCATGAAATTCAGTGAGGATTTTAAGTGGTCAAATGTCTATTCTCAAAGAAAACTAATTATTAAATCAACCTTCAGAAAGGTCACTAATGACCTGCTGCAGAGTGATGGTGACTTCACTGTCCAGTCTGACACTTTCAGCATGACTTAGCAGTCCGAGGCACAAAAGTGGCACATATAGCATTGGAGAAATAATACAAACTCGAGAGGAATACACACTGTCCTGGATGATGGGATTTACAATTACATACAGTAGAGTGAGAATTAACAACGTAAGCTTAAAAATAAAAAAAAAAAGCTCCATAAGATTGTATGTGGAGAACCTTATTCTTACAGAGTTAAGATGATCTACTTTTAATATAAGAGCTCCGCTAGCCTAGTGGAAAGAAACTGTGCTGCAATCCCAAAGGTACACAGTTTAAATCTATCAGCTGCTCTGTGGGAGAAAGATGGACTAGATCTTCATGTAATTTATTGTCTTTGAAAACTTGCTGGAGTGTCAGCAAGGGGTCGATTCTAACTCAGCCAGAACAGCAAAGTTAAACAAAGCATAAATGATAAAATGATAATCATAATAATAATGAATATATATACACATATATATGTATATATATCTATATATATCTGTTGCATACCAATGAGTCTGAACCAACTCACGGTTCACCATCTAGCAGGTTTTCAGAGACAGTAAAGTGCACAGGAAGAAACTGCCTATCTCGTTCTTCTGGAACAGCTGGTGGATTAAAATTGAGTCCCTTTGGGTTGGCAAACCAATTCCTTAATAATAACGCACCAGAGATTCAATGAAATAATACCAGCTACTGTTTACCAAGAGTTTACCATGCACTGCTATAACATAACTCATTTAATCTGCACAAACCTCTGAAAGTAAACTGTTACTATCTCACTACAAATAAAGATTCTGAAATATAACCTTGTAATAATCTAGGCAATGTGATTTTTAGGAGTATCAAGGGGTTAATATATGCAGTGTCAAGCTCTAGTAATAAGAGTTCTAGAATTTTAGAATCAATACTTATCTAGTTTGTTACATTTAACATACCGTTTCTGGGCAAAAGAGAGCCTCAAGGAAAGCTTAGAAAAGTTAGAATATAAACATTTTAAAAACAGAATTATGAAAGGAAAAGACTAGTGAATTTATGCTTAAATAAATAACAGAAAGCAAGCAAGGAAGGAAACCAAGAGCTTTAAGGCCACCTTCCACCCCTTGGGGCTGGTCTACATGAAAATCTGTTGTTGTTGTTGTTGTTGTTGTTGTTGTTGTTGTTGTATGCCATCAAGTCGACTACAACTCACAGCGACCCTAAGCACATAGCTCTGAACTCTCCTCTGAGCCAGTTTAAAACAGATCATTCCACTGTTGTTGAGCCAATTCGAAGTCATGGAAACCACACAATACAGACTAACCTGTCCAATTGGGTTTACCTTATGGAAGCAATTGTCAGATTCTTCGGAATCTATACCATCAAGTCAGAACTTGTCTCTGATGGGACAGTGTAATTGCCAATCATTACATCACATCACATTACATTCTTCAGTATCCTGATGTGTGTTTGAATCACCAACCTTTAGGTCAAGTACAAATCTGTTGTGTACCTAGACACAGACAACCTGAGAGCACTTACTCAGTTCTCAGAGACCAAAGCTTAAGGACTGAGTGTCAAATAAAAACTACAAGCTCAATAAAAGGGGTTGCTTTGTAGAATGGGAATCATGCTTCATATTTGATGTTCCAGGAGTGGTGGGAGAAAATGATCATCAAGCTTCTTCACTCAGAGATGCTAGAGGAAATAAATTATACAAACCCTCTTATTAATAGATTAGCCTAAGTAACTTAAAGGCAAAACCTTGGTAACCAAATTAAAAATTCTCTGAGAGGGTATATAACAGTACTTCTAAGAATTTTTCTATTAAATTCATAAACATTTCTTCACATATAATGTCATACTAGTCAAACAAGGATGCCATGTAACATTTAAAAGCTTACAATCTAATCATAGCAATGAAATTTATGTTACCTGGTTTTTTAAATTTTATTTGAGTGAAATCAAATTGGTTTTTCATCCAATCATTCACAAACATTTTATTTAATACCATTAATTATAATTGATTCATGTAATTAATTATAGTGTCTAATCAATTTTTTTTTTTACTTTTCCAATGTGTCTCACTTACTTTGGGCATACTGTCAGAAGGAACCAGTGCTTATAGGGAGAGATCATGCTGGGAAAAATAGAGGGTCAGCAAAGAGAGGAAGACCCTCAGTGAGGCAGACTGAGATGTGACTACCCAATGGTCTAAGGAAGTACAGACTATATGAGGATGGCTCAGGAGAGGGGAAGGTTCAAGTCTGCTCTTCATAGAGCTATGAGTCCTAGTTGACTTGATAGCGACAACCAATAAATTCTTATTGTCTATTTCCTTTTTATCTCACCCAACTTAAATATTTGTATTTTCTTTTTCACTCCTCTCTCCCTCCTTTCTCATCCCTATTTATCCTCCAAGATAGATTTTGTGTGTAAACCTTCCCATAGCATTTTATACTAATGGTACAGTAAGGTTGTACCTTAATTGTCAGTTCTGACTTGAAGGCACACAACAACAAAAGAATATAGAGTAAAAGCAAAATGAAAGGTAATGATGAGCATAGTCCAATGGTGATTGCCTAAGTTGTTGGACAACTGAGGTGGGGAGCAAATATTGGTAGGACTAAGAACATTGTAACACTGGTCTTAAGCTGCAAAGCTTAATGTTGAATGCAGAAGTTGTCTTGGCTACTTTCTGCTACTAACCTGAATTCTAGAATCATTTCACTCTCTTCTACACCCCCCCAAAAAATAATGACTGTATGAAAGAAAATGAGAATGAAGAACAGTGTGGAACAATGTATATGAACTTCGTAAGCAAACAAATATGTTGTTGTTCTTGTTATGTGCCGTCGAGTTGCCTGCGACTCATA
>NW_006400162.1:422319-426760 GCF_000299155.1 Elephantulus edwardii
GGCTGGGTTTAGAAGGGGTTGCAGTACTAGGGAAATTGTAGCTGATGTTAGATGGATCTTAGCTGAAAGCAGGGAATACCAGAGGAATGTCTGTGTTTTATTGACTATGCAAAGGCATTTAACTGTGTGGATCATAACAAACTGTGGCTGACTCTGAGAAGAATGGGAATCCCAGAACACTTGATCGTGCTAATGTGAAACCTATATTTGGACCAAGAGGCAGTAGTCAGAACAGAGTAAGGAAACACTGAATGGTTCAAAATTGGGAAGGGCGTGCAGAACAGATTATCCAGAACGCTGGGCTCTATGAGGAGAAATGTGGGGTCAGGATTGGTGTAAGATCTATCAACAGTCTGAGTTATGCAGATGACACAACCCTTTTTGCTCAAACTGAAACTTGTTATACAAATATATAGTCTTTTCTCAGCAATAAATCATTATCCTGTTTCTATACTTACTATGCAAGGGTTTTTGTTGTTTCATGTAGTGTTACTGTGAGGCAGAACTCATCCAATAACACCTAACAACAAAATTTCTACATTCACTGTTCAGTCTCATTGATCTATATGCCCATATATCTTTTTTTTAGATCCTTACAAATTATTACATTAAAATACACTTCAACTGACTTGTTATAATTGAGTGTTTTGGAAGTTTTGCAACCACATATAATAGTAGAACATATATATGCCTCAGATAAGTTATCTAGGACTATTTTCACAGGAAAAAGTACGAAAAAGGAATGTGTGGGCATACAGAACATCAGAATTGTCAGGATACTCAGATGTATTAATGATTTCTAGTTAAAGGACTTAATTTCTTTTTTAAGCTTTTTACTGTTAATTAATGGGAAGATTACAGAGTAAATTTGTACATAGAGAGCTCCTTAGTGGAGGTGAGGATTAAGATTTTCTCACATACTTTGGACATGTTATCAGGAATAACCAACCCTTAAAAAAAATGTCATGTTTAAGAACAGAGACTTTCTGCAAAGAAAATGATTCTCAATCGGACGGATGATGGCAGTGACTGTTAACAGTGGGCTTACCTACAGACAAGGTTATGAAGAAGGCACAGGATTGGGCAGTGTGTTCATCTGTTGTACACAGGATTACTATTATTTGAAACTGACTCAACAGCACCTAACGACAGCAACAATTTCTTTTTTCCTTTTGGAGGCTATTGTAAATGATATTGTTTTCCTTATTTCACCTTTATAGTTCTCTTTATTACCTGTCTTTGTGGTTTAGCTATAATTATGCTACAATTTTCCTAAATTTAAGTCTAAGCTCTGTTAGCATAGCCCTTGGAGTTGCTCTCTGATGGACAGTCTTTCTGGGGTCTGAATCTATCAGCAGCTCTGTGGGAGAAAGATGGGAAATCTCCTCCCATGCAACTTACAATCCCAAAAAAACCTGCTGGAGGGTCAGTTATGTATTGGTTCTGACTTGACAGCAATGAGGTAATGGGTAAGTTTAAAACAGTCAATTCTATCTTGATGTCATCCTAACTACTTCTCCATATGGAAGCTCTATAACCATATTGTTTGTTCTCTCTGCTTTACTTTAGAGTTGTACTTCACATAATGATGATTCTGGCTATTTCAGTGTTACAAGCTTATCTTTGATGCTTCTTTTCCTAGGTTGCTTTCTGGGTATGTTGCCATGCATTTTAATGCTGTGCTCACATATCACTTTTCTTAATGTTGTTGCATACTGCAGCTTCTCTTGCCAAAGGATTTCCTTTAGCATTTCTCATAAGGCTGTCAGATTTTCAGAAATTATCTTCATTTCTGTTTATCTGGAAATTGGCTAATTTCATCATCATGTTTGAGGGACAGTTTTTCTAGATATCTAATTCTTAGTTGCCAATTTTTCTTCTTTCAAGGTTTTTGTTGGTTTTTGCCTGTTTCAAATACATCTACATCTATGCTGGAGTAGAGTCTTAAACATACCATGAACTGCTGAAAAAACAAATAAGTCTGTTTTGGAGAGAGTGAAATCAGGTTTCTCTTTGGAGACTAGAATTTTGAAGCTCCATCTCACATATTTTGGGCACATGGCCAGAAGGGAACAGTATTTGGAGAAAAACATCATGCTTGGAAGGGTGGAGGGACAGCGCAGGAGAGAAAGACCCTGGATGAGATGGATTGGTACAGTAACTAGGATAATGAGGGTAGGTGTGTCAGTGAGATTGGCTCAGGACAGGGCAGTCTTCAGAGCTGTTGTACACAGGGTCTCCATGGGTTGCAGGAGACTCATTGGCACATAACAACAACAACAACACAACAACAACCTATATCTGTATCTTATTGTCTTCTAGCCTGCACAAGGTTTTAAAATTCAAAACTTAGTCTTTTCAGTTAGTCATTGTAGGTGATACTTTGACTTTTCCAAGTTGCTCTCAAGAATTTATCTTTGGTTTTGGAAAGTTTTAGTATTATACAGTTTCTTTTGGGGTCTACCTAGTATGAGATGTATTGTGCTTCTTGGATTGATAGTTTTCTTCTTAATGAGACTGTAGACCATTTTATGCTGGTAAATGTGCAACAATTATCTCGTTGGGTTGTTCCTTTGGTTTTGCATCCTCCTGTTCTGGAAATCTGGTAACATGTAAATATTTCTTCTGCATAGTGTCCCCCACAATCACCAGGCTTTCTTTTTCTTCATTATTTCTTATACAAGTTAAATCAAGGCATCTGTCCTATAATTTGCCAATCCATTCCTCAATTGTTTAGTTCTACTCCTTTGTCCTTCCAATGTATTCCCTATCACCATAATGTAGGTGTCAATCTGGATTTCCATTATGATTTCTGATTGTCTATTTTGTCATTTTGTTCTTATACTGTCTTCATGAATTCTGTAATATTTTCCATGTTTCTATAACATGGGAGTGCTGATGGCAAGTTCATAGGAATTGAGCTGCTCACCCAAAGGCAGTTGTTTGAATCCACCATCTTTCTAGGGGAGAAAGATGGGCAATCTCCTCCTGTTTTATTTATACCTTCCAACACTAGAAGTGAGTAAATTCTCATCCTTTGACAAAGAGACCAAAGATATCCTTGGTTTTCTTTTTCTCTGTTCCATCTTGTCCTGCTGGGCTTAAAGCTGTCTGTTGTCTCTGAGGTATCTTGGAGTTGTTCCATTTATGTGCCAATTATGTGCTCATTTGTTTAACTCTGATTTTTTGTTTTGCTTTGTTTGGATATATTCAGGTGGGTGAGGTAGGTGAATTTCTTTGCACACTAGTTTGGCACTACTGGGATATCCCTCACTGTTTTTTAGGTGGGTGAAATAACAAGTTATTGTTGTTGTTGATTGCTGTTGAGTCAACCACAACTCATTGCAACCCTATGAACAAAAGACCTGAAGCCTTTATATAACTATTGTCATTTCTCAAAGTTCATAGAGTTTTCAGAAACACGTTGTTTAGGAAATGGATAACTGAAGGGAGTGTAGATGCCAGTCTTTGGCCATTGTGATGAATACTCAAGGTAATCTGTTGCTCTGATGCCAACCTTGTTTTAAGGGATCTTTCCTCGTAGTGTGTTTGATGGAGGTGGTGGATTAAATGCAATACACACGTTCTTAAAATATACAGTGTATCACGTCAATTTTTGGTGGGATTGTAAAATTTTCTTAGTGAATAAAGAACATTCCTTGGCAAAGAAATTAAGATCAGTATTGTATTCTTTTTTCCTTCTATCTAAAAAGGTAATAATTGTGATATCTATCAAAGTAGAAAAGAAAAGTTTAGGGACAAAAGAATCCAATTTAGAGAGCTCTATTTAAAACTTAGCAGCATTTATCAACAAAAGGGAAGAGACAATTGTCTTAACTGTCTAGCTGGTATTTTTTTATCATTGAAATCTAACAAATATTTGTGAATGTTAATACTGACAAATGATGACACTTTCCATAATGTTTAAATACGCTTTTACAGAACAGCAATTAAGTGAACTATAAAGTATAAAACCTTAATCAAAGGACTTCATAATTTTTCTGTAAACTTTTCACGAGTTTACCATCACTGTCAGAGTATACTGGAAATGTATTTCCTTGGCTTACAAAGGCAATACTACACAATACTAACGTGTGTGTTCCCCCTTATTCCTTGCCATCCTATCACCCCTCTGCTTGGCTCATCCCCACTAGGCTTCTCAACACACCACATTCATTTCCTCCTTAGGCTCCCTGGAAGAACAGTCACTATGCTTGCAATTTTCTCCCACTGACCTTTAAATGTCAACTTTAACGTACATACCTGTCATCTTCTCCAAGAGGACATCTGGTTAGCCAATTCACTGCATTTTTCAAATAATGTTACACTGATCGATTTTCATTCTACTCCATTTAGTGCTCTCAGAAATAACCTTTCACTTTCTTTATCTTTTTTTCTTAAAAGATATTTTTTTTGCATTCATATTGGCTATTTTCTTTTT